>NC_057796.1:19520042-19685739 GCF_018294505.1 Triticum aestivum
ATTTGCTAAGTTGGTTTGTCCTACACACACACCCGGTTGTTCACCACAAATAGGGAAGAAACAGGGTTGTACGGCGAAGGTGGACAACTAGGGGTAATAAGGATCCTTGTTTGGGTGTCTTTTTTATCAGTCCGAAACAGATAAAATGAAAAGAGTAGACAACCCTCTTGAAGCTAAGCTACCGCCAGATAATTTTGTCGAAACTAACAAATGTTCTCCCTCAGTAAACTAATATAAGACATTGTACACTAAAAATAGTGATATAAAATGTCATGTATTAGTTTACGGAGGGAGTATCACTTATGGGGATTAGGAGGTGCTAGATGGTGGTCACCCGTTCGACCGGCCAGTTACGACATCGTATGGTAGTTTTCAGAATGTCTAGACCTGAATTCGAGGACAAAGAGGCCATGGAAGAGACAACTTGCTTCAACAATGGCTTGAAACGATGTCATCGTTGCTGGAATAGGTAAAAAAAGAGTGAAACTAAACACTATATTTTTTATTTGAAGGGGTTTCCGAATTCTATATACCTAAATAGTTGATTCCCATTCACTCCAATTCTCTCAACATACAACTATACCAACTCATAATGTAACCATTCATGGGAAAAGACACATCTTTAATGCAAGTGTGACAACTCACCATGCGTAAAAAATATCCACCTTTAAAATGCATCATTACTCATATTCAATAAATATTTTGTAATAATCAAAAACTTAAATTTACTTTAATTTCAATTCTCATATTGTTAATCTAAATACTAATGTTTAATATAACTGAATCTCACTGAAATAATTGCAACTGATTCTCGCAGCAACGCGT
This sequence comes from Triticum aestivum, assembly GCF_018294505.1. Classification (NCBI taxonomy): domain Eukaryota; kingdom Viridiplantae; phylum Streptophyta; class Magnoliopsida; order Poales; family Poaceae; genus Triticum; species Triticum aestivum. Next base: position 19,520,868 of record NC_057796.1, read on the forward strand.
GGGGTATCATCTCTAGTATTAAAGCACATGCAGCTCTCAACATTTTATAGGAGAGCTGTACCAAAAATCTGAAGATGAACGACAAAAATGTAATTGTGCTTGCAAAAATATGCGCGTCAACTTTCAAAACATAACGTCTAAGTTTCCAAAAAAATTGTTGGGATCCACATTCGAGAATTTGAGCCATAGTATTTGGCAAATAGATTTTAGTTAAGTTTCATAATGTGGAAATTACGCATTTCAAACCCCACTACAAAAAGAACATGACAAAGATCCTGGCAAAATCTCCAGACATGTCGTGGAATTAACACGTCAGATGTCCTAGGTGTAAGGACTTAGTCGTGAGGCCAGCGCATCTATGTAGTAGCTTGAGAGGGGTTGATTGGGATGAGAGACGCAGGGCGGTCCAACGCACGAGACAAGGGTTTAGACAGCTTCAGGCCCCGGGAAACATCATCCGGTAACAACCCTACATGTTGTTTGTGGCTAGGTCTCATTATGCTTATGAGAGAGTCGCCGGTAAGCCGGCTCTTTGAGTCTAGCCCTAGAGATTGTTTCTTGTTGCTCGTCCCTCTTTGGGGTGCCCTGCCCCTCCTTATATAAGTTAGAGGGGCGGATTACATGTGGAGTCCTAGTAGGACTAGGACTAGTATATCTTCTCTTACAAGTTAATTACAAGTCCGGGTCTTGCTTCCTCGTAAAGGAAATATTTGTCATCCCTTTCCTTTTAATCCGGCCCATCATAACGTGAGCCGGCCTTCTGGGCTTTAGGCCTTGTTGTCCATCTGACCCGCCCGCCGGGTTACTAATGAGTCGCCAAGATCGGCCAGATTATCTGTGAATCGCCAAGCTCCGGGCGGGTTACTAGTGAGCCGCCAATTCCGGCCAGGTCATACCGCGGGGTATATCCCCGACATTAGCCCCCAGTTTAATTTGGATTTATCCATGTTAAACTAATCTGCAATATAAACACAAGAACAAATTTGACAGGTTGTGTTCCGGGTTAAGTATTCTTTGTAAGCCGGCACTTGGTCATCCTTAAGTCCTTGTCATCTTCCTTCTTGATATGTATCCATAATCTCATAGCAAATCTCTTTAGCAGATATGTTCAAATTTTGCCAATGCAAAAAATCCAGATACTTCCTTTGAAAATCCGGGTCAACAGGCCAGCTTCAGAGTCAATTTGCTGACATTGTTCTCTTGTTGAGAAATATTGTAAGAGATAATCCACTTGAGTCGGCTTTCAATGCTCTGACTTGACAAAAATATTGGTCTTCAAATATTCAACTTATATTCATCCGGCTTAAAGATATAAAACTTGCCGGTTTATGAGTACCAAAATTGCCGGGTTATAAATAGATGATGCCAAGTCATAATTGTCGCCGACGCCGGTTTATGATTTTTTGCACACACCAGGTCAATCTGATTTACTCAAAACTGAGAATTTGAAGATATTTCTCCCTTATATCCATATTACCTGTAGCCCCCAAGGGCCCGTTTAATCAGCATGAATAAGCCGGGACTTATCACCATGGCTTTAAATAAAATCCAGTTGTGTAGCCCCCATGAGTCTGGCTATAGTCATAGTAGTGTAGCCGGGTCATCCTAGAATTGTCTTCAGCAGAGAGCAATATACATTAGCCCCCAAGTGTCGGGTCATTATGGCAGTGACATGGAACTTGCGTATTTGATGTAATCTCCATTTGAATAATGTAGCTCCCAAGTGCCGGGTCGTAAGCCTGCAGCGACTCGGGACTATTCTTTCCATTGTAGAATAAATCATATCCATTGATAAAAATACTAGCCATTGCGCCAAAGCGACTTTAAATATCTCATCAGCTGATAAGTCAATCCGGAGCTTAAATACTCGGCGGCTCTTGGCCGATGGCGATTTAATACGCCTCCATTGTAAGCCGGAATTTGTACAACCCGGCGGCTTATAGCCTTTGGGAAAATCAAGAATTGATAACCCTTTTGAGACACCAATTTCAATCTGGGATATTGAATTTTCACTGCCGGTTTATGTGACCTGTGTAGTAAGGGTGACAACCCAATCTTTGATACGCGCATGATTCCAATGGCGCAATTCAAAACATGCCGGCGGCTTAAAGTCCATAGCCAGGGCCAGTTTAAACATAATCATGTATAAACAATATCATACCTGTGATATTGAATTGTGCTGCCGGCTTATGATACCTGTGCAGTAAGTGTGATAACCCAATCCTTAGAAGCCAATGCTTCCACATAGATGATGATTGTCATAAGCCGGCGACTTATCATCGAAAATCAAGCCGGGTTTAAATAGAAACCACTCATATACACTTTAGATGTGTTCAAAAGAGTTTTCAAATAAAATCCCAAAAATTATTTGCAAAAAGAGACTTCAAAAATTTTGAGGCTTCTGATTCGAATACGATCAGAAAACCGTCCCAAAGGGGTTAAGCTAAGATTCGAATACGATCATATAGCCCCCAATGGCTTTGGCGCTACCGATCAAGAGGGTACCGACAGCTATGTTCTCTTTGGTTCGAATACGACCTATGTTTGAACAGGAAGCCCCCAAATGACCTTGAGAGTTGTTTAACGACGCTGATTCGAATACGATCCACGTCGGTTCCCAAAGGGGGTTGAGCTATGGTTCAAATATGACCAAGAAACTCCCCAATGAGCTCGGCAGTGTGCCGATCAAAAGGGTATCGACAGCTATGTTCTCTTTGGTTCGAATACGACCTATGTTTGAACAGGAAGCCCCCTAGTGATCATGAGAATATTTAACGACTCCGATTCGAATACGATCAGGGTCACACCAAAAGGGTTAAGCTAAATTCGAATACGATCAGCTCCCGATGGTCATTAAAGCAGGGTACCTATATTTGAGTTGTGCTTTATAACAAACTCTCTTTGGTCCCTTTAATTTTTCCTGAGAACTCGAACTTTGCGAGAGACAACCTCTTTTTAAACCGGAAATTCGTAAACCGGATATTAAGAGCTTCAAAGCTTTATAAGATACAAATTTACCTTGAGTCGGACGTTTGAACCGGATTTGAGAGCTTCAAAACCTTGCGGGAGAAAGATATCTCTTGAACCGGATTTTAAACCGGGATCTTTATTTGAACCGGCAATTTTCTGACGGCCTTTAAAGTTTCATCAATATGGTAGCAGCCTCCGGAACCGGGTTATCATTCCCTCCAACGACCCGGGGTTCCCGAGTCATGTCACTGTAGCCCCCGAGTCTCAAGATGACTCGAGGAGTTGGCTTGAGATTCTCCATATTTAACTGTGATATAAACCGGCATAACATGTATATCACTGGTGTTGATAACACGATGTGTATCCACAGAAGGTTGAGGTGACTGCGGCGGGTTATAAATGATCCCGTATGAGCCGTGTCAGCAACTCGGCCAATGGTTCCTTCCAACTGGCAGTTTGAAGTTTAACCAAACTGTAGCGATGGCGACTTGTGCGCATGTCCATTGAGCCATCCAGGTGCAGACGGCGGCTGATAACATATGATAATTTGCCTCCAATTTGTTGGAAGAAAACCGGGCTTCCCAAGTAGTGACCTGCTCATACTCAATACGCAGCTCATGCAAATAGGTGCGGCTCGGTGTGTTGATGTAGACCAGGCCGCGAGAGGCGGACGGAAAAGACGACCTCAGCATCAGAGGCGGCTCAGACAAATGAACCGGCCGCGGTGTTATAAACCGGCGCGGTCGGGCGAGTTAACCACGTCGTTTTGATGAAGTGAACAATTGTCCTGCATCAACAATATTGCAGACCAAGACAAAGATAAACTGCTCTTTGACAAAATAATATGTACCAATAAAATATATTTTAGATGGATATCACCTGATGTGCCAGGCCGGAAATAATCCGCCATGAAGTTGATGATCGCTAGGTGAAGTTGAAGTCGCTCACGGGTGAATCGGCCACGGCGTGGTAAACCGGTGTGGACGGGTGAGTCGGACGTGACCTTTGTAAGCCGGCGCGAACAGCGAGTCGGCCACGGCGTTGTAAGCTGGCGCAGAGACGTGAACCGGCCACGAGGGCGGACGGGCGAGTCGTCCGTGACATTTGTAAGCCGGCGCGGACACGTGAACCGGCCGCGAGGGCGGACGAGTGAGTCGTCCGTGGCGTTGTAAGATGGAGCGGACGGGCGAGTCGGCCGACGCGTTTGATGTAAACTGGACCGCGATACGCGTGTCCGTAAAGCTGCGCGGCACAACCGAACATGCCTCCGTGGTATAATACCACCCCTTTTTCTTTTAATAGCCGTCCTGCATAAAAATATTACAGGCCAGCGTAATTTGTTCTTTTAAAGAATAAAAAACGTATCAATAAAAAATTGATTGTACAGATTTCACCTGATTCGCCTGGACGATAGATGATCCGTATATAACGTCTATATATATATCCTCCAGTAATTTCAATGGTGATTTAAGCCCTTTCTGGCCGGCTTGTCCATACTGAAATATTTGCATTGATGCTTCTAATGTAACACTAGCCGCACCTTTTCTTTTTCTTTTCCTCAGGAGATGAGATGTGGGCCTTGAATACACGCGCATGCAATCCTGGTGCTACTGGCTTCTGGCCGATTCACCGGTGACTACTGACCTCATGCACCAAGGCCACATGCACTGACGCGGGCCCAAAATTGATTTCTTTTCGGATTCGATCATCTACCAGGTAACATACGACGGCGTACAAGAGCCGGAGCCAGCGAGGGGCTTGGCGACTTGAAGGTCGAAGCGGACTTGGTGTCGAGGCCAAGGTCGTTGAATCATGGGTAATCCGGCAACAGCAGCGAAACCCACAGGGTGGAAACAGAGGCGCCTCAAGGCCGGGCGGCTCACAAGACTTGAAGCGGGCCGACCGTAGCAGCGACTCGGCACACCGGCGAGGGCGACTTGGAGGCCGCAAGGGTTGCAACGGCTCACAATCCGGCCACAGCAGAGGCGGACTCGTTCAGACGGCGACGACAACTCAGAGGCGGGAGCAAGGCCGTGACCTAGCGGGTCGAGGCACAGCTGCAGTAGGGACGGAAACCGCGGAGATGTCAGAATCCGAGTCCAATCCGAGTCTTCCTCCACATCGTGGTTGGTTTAATTAATCCGTGTCCGGGTCGTCGCTGGTCTGGAGACCCATGTTGATCTGATCCTGTATCTGTAGTAGTCCTTGATCTCTGTGTTGGGATCGGCACACGCCTTGACGTGATGGCTTGATGGATCAGTAGATGTAGTGCTCAACAGCCATTGAAGGATTTATAAATATGAAATATAGTACTCTAGTAGGTACTGCCTCCACGTGAGTAGTACTAGTAGATGAACATGCCTTTGGTTTTCACACGATGGGAATATCACAAACATCCACGAATCGATGCCTCGGGACCTGTGGCATGTCCGATCAGCAAAATAGATGTATAGTAGAAACCGTCTCGGCGACTTGATGGTCGATAGTGTTGCAGCGGAAATTAATCAGTTTAGATGGATCGCCTCGTCGCGCATGGCAGTGCACACAGATGCAATCCTAACTCTCATCTTGATCCAATCTCGTATATGACGTCCCGACTATTCGTCAACAACATGGATCCTTCCATGTCAGCGGCAGAAAATTTCACAGAAACCACATGGAATCTGTTTGCTTGATGTGGAGCTTTCAGTTCCGGCTCTTCATGATCCGGATGATCGCGAACTTCTCGAACCCTAGGAGAGATCCCTCTAAGAACTCATCACCACCGTGCGCCACAGCCCCACGGTGGGCGCCAACTGACGTGTTAATTCCACGACAAGACACTTGCTTCGTTGCATCTCCTTTAACACAAGCACTTCACAACCACCACCAGAATATGCATGGACGCCACACACCCGTATCACCGAGAAGGGGAGAGGTCGAAGGGTCATCCCGTGGGTGTGAGAGCGTGTTGTCTCTATCGCCATCGCATTGACGGACCGCAAAGGGGAGACCATGCGCAAACATCGGGTGGTAGCGAGAGAAACAACAAGACAAAGCTAATGCCTTTTCTATGTGTGGATAAAAGTTGGATTTAATGTTTTTGGGGATAGTAGACATATATCTTATCAACATTCGGGAATTTTCATCGGATTTTTTGAAAAGCCTTAGGGATTAATTGTTGGGAGAACTAGATATTTTCCTCAGTGTTCTTGTGCCAGAGATGACAACAGGATCAGACACTTGACGAAGCCTTCATTTGGCCGGCTGAAGTTTGACGGGGATGGCATTTTGGGAAGGATTTGTGCTTTGAGAAAGTATGGCCATGATGGTCAAGTGTTTGCTTAGGCTTAACATTTTGGCATTTTGGATTTTGGATTCTGCATTTTGTGCCGTGTGCGTGTGTACGTTCATAGAAGTGAGTGTATATGCATATGTATGAACGTATGCATCTGCACTGTGTTCAAATAGAGTTCATGAGGGTGTGTGAGTGGGGTTAGAGGTGGGATTCTGAACCTGGTGTGAGGTGGAAGGAGAATGAGGATGAAGAGAAAAATAATGTTCAACGCTAAATTGAAGCTGACAATGTCTACGGACCTGGATGTATTTTTTACTTCTGGTGTTTTTTGTAATACCTTGATAGTTGATGGATAGATTGAAAGTTTTCCTCACAAAAAAAAATTCTAAGGATTCCAACCCTTTTTAAGAAAAAAAATGCGTATAATTTTTTTTCCAGTTGTGGTGCGAGATATACGCTACGTACATGGATCCTGGTGCCACGTGGAGTATCACACCAAACGTGTAAATCAATCGAGAAAAGAAAACAAAACCTCCTTACATGAAAAAGGGGAAATAAAGTAACCGATGCTCACGTCCGTACAGTCCTAATCACGCACGAGCACGTCATTGCAACCCTCGGAGCCGTACGCGCCTCGGCACGATCGTCCTAGCTTATATATTACTACCGGTGCTCGTGCGGACGACGCGACACAATCAAACACAATCCACGAAGGGAATACGCGATAGATGGCTGGCGCCGAAACGCTCCCCGGCGACATCCTCGGCACGATCTACCGCCTGTGCTCCTCACCGTACGACCGGGCGCGCTTCGCCGCCGTGTGCGCGTCGTGGCGTGCCGTGGCTTCATGGCACCCGAAGTTGCCTGCTCTCCCGCTGCTGCTCCCGTCGACGGGCAACGGGCGCCGCGACCGCAAAGCGCGCGCCTACAGCCTGGAGGACGGCAGGGTCCTGCGCGCCCCGCTGCCGTGGGTACCATGGGGCAAGCGGATAGTCGGGTGCCACGACGGCGGCTGGGTCGCTGCTGCCGTCGGCTCCTGGGTCACGGTCACCAACCTCTTCACCGGCGCTTGCGTGCTGGGGGGGCACTTTGTATGCAGATGCACAATGGGTCGACGAACCACCGAGAAAACCTTCATCCGAAAAATCGTCTTCTCAGAGGACCCTACCTCGAAAGGCTGCATAATGGCCGCCATGACCACCGGATGTGGGATAGTGCTATGCCGGCTTGGTTCCAAAGATGACAGCAGAAGGGCGACTCAGGAATGCAGCGCGATGGACCCATGTCCAACCTTCCTAGACATTGCCTTCTGCAATGGCGAACTCTACGGCATCGCGAGTCATGAACTGTTATATAGGTTTGTCATCGGCCAAAACAAATACGGCGCTCTGGTGGTCAGCTTGGTCGAACAATTAACCACCGAAAGACCTATCGACGCGTATGAGTATGGGGCATTTCCTTATGCCAAATACATTTTCGAGCTGCATGGCAAAGTGGCAGTGGCGTTGGATGTCTGGGTGTTAAGCGATAATGTCAAGTCACAATCATTTAAGGCACGATTTTTTAGGGTGTTTGAGCTCATCAATAGCAATACAACACAGGCACCTAAATACACGTGGAAAGAGCTCACAAGCTTGGGTGAACACGCATTGTTTCTGGGTCAAGGATGTTGCAAGGCGGTGCATGTGGCGGGCATGGACGGTGTCATGGAAGCGAACTATATCTACTACTCATCTCCATATGAATATGACGATGAGGATCGATTAACAAGGTTGGACCTCGGTAGTTGCTTTGTCTATTGCTGGAAAAGCGATGGCGTGCACCACTTGGAGAGGATCATGTCACACAGATACCATTACCATGAGAAGGGTTCGGAGTGTGGTGGTAAAGGTTATAATAGTTGTACCTGGGTTCTTCCTCCACCCTTTTAGCTCATGTGCCCATGCATGCATGCATCAGGCTTGTACCAGATATATATGTTATGGGGAGCAATGTTCATATTTAACTGGTTTTCTCTCTAAGGAACTGCTATATATCATGATTGCACCGTATATGCACGTGACTTGGTACGGTGGCATGGTATGTTGCATAGCCTCGAGTGATCATAGGTTCATTTGTTTCCGTGTAAATTATTTGTAAGGACAAGTATAGTAAATCTTTTCGACAACTAATTATCTATGACTTGTTGATTTCCAGTCAAATTAAGAGGAATGTCTTTTCTATGAGGACCTAAGAGAAATATTTAACGGAATTAATTAATAACCGAGTATACAAAAAAGAGAACAATAAAACTGAGCCTAAACCGAGCTCTCTCGGTGATTAGCGCTTTGGGCCGTCTGTTTTCCCGATCAAACTGTTTACGGTCATCCGATCTGTCCGTGGGTGAATCCTATTTGACGCTCGCGTGCGTCCGACTGCAGCCCTTTCACTTAAGCGCGCGAGCGAGCAGCTGGCCCACTTTAAGCGTTGAAGCAGTGCCTCACAAACCGGTTTTGGGAACCTTCTAGAGGTTCCTTCGAACGGCTTTTTCTGTTTTTTCTTTTACTGGTTTTTCGGTTTTGTCTGTTTCCTTTTTCTTTTTCTTTTTCTTTTTCTTTTTCTTTTTTGTTTCTGTTTCTTTTTCTCCTGTTTCTTTTATTTTTCCTTTCCTTTCCTTTTATCCTTTTAGGTTTTACTTTTATTCTTAATTTTCCAAAATGTTCAAAATTACAAATTTGTTCATAACTTCAAAAATTGTTCATGGTTTTGAAAAAAAATCAGTTTTTTTAAAAACAATCACAATTCAACAATTGTTCAGCGTATATTACAAAAATGTTCAATTTATATTTCAAAATTGTTCGTGATATATCACAAATATGTTCAATGTCTATTTAAATGTTGTACAGCTTATATCACAAAAATCTTCAATGTGTAGTTCAAAAAATGTTCATCCTTTATTAATAAAATAATTTTTTAATGTACATTTAATAAAATGTTCAGCGTATATCACAAAAATGTTCAATGTGTAGCATTAATAAAAAAATAATGTATATTTAATAAAATGTTCTGAGTATATCACAAAAATATGTGTATTTTAAAATTGTTCAGCATATATCAATAAGTTCAATGTGTATTGAAATTGTTCGTAGTATTTTTACAAAAATGTTCCATGGTTGAAAAAGTTCGATTTTTTCTGGATCTGCCAACGCATTGAGTTCATAAATGTTTTTGCGGCCTACTAACCACGAACAATTGGTAGCTCAACTGGTTGGGAATGCTGACCCTCTATAGCCTGGATATAAGTTCGAATCCCCGTGATAGCTTTGTTTTTCTTTTATTTGTAGTACCGTCTTAGCCATGATTCCATCGAATGGGCCGGCTCATTTAGATCGCTCCTGCGCGGAAGCTCGTCCTTTTGGCTAGCGAGCGTCAGCTAGGGACTCCCCTGACCGTGCACCATGTTTTACGCACATCTCAGCACGCCTGGGCTGCTCGTGGGCCTACTGTTCTGTGGGCTGCTATTCTGGAAACTAGTTTGGAGCCCTCTCGTTCGCCTACACAGCCTAGTGTATGATCCCGAGCGAACGGCTGTGATACGCGCTGTCCATCTGCCTCGCCTCTAGACAAGGGCCAACCTCACTCCACCCCTCCTGGCTAGGCCTGCCTCATCTCGCTCCCATCCGTTTCCCACGCAGATGACAATGGCGACGGCGGCGGCGCCATCGGGGCGGTGAAGATGGCGGCAAGCTGAATAAGGGCGAGTCCGACTTCTTCCTGTCCGTCTAGCGCTGGCTGCGGTGTTGGTGATAATCTGGGGGCTTTTGTGCGTTGCGGATCCGGGAGGCCGGAGGCCGTGGCGGTGGATCTCGCGTTCGAAAGCTTCGTCGGATGTGGTGATGGTGACCGGAGCGGAGTCGGAGTTGGGGCTACAGGCCCTGTTTTCTGGTCATGGTTTGTGGCGGTTCATCTACCTTCACGTCTTTGGTGTGCTTGAGCCATGATGAAGGTATGGAGCTGACTTTTCCGTGGGGATTGTCCCCGGCCGATATGCCGGAGTCCGACCTCGTTTCTCGTCCGATGGGGCGGGACCTATGATGCGGCCTCAAAAGCCATAGATGGCGATGCGGGAAAATGGCTTCTTTCGGCTCGAGCAGACAACGAGCAGCCGTCCGGCAGGTGGTTAAGGCAAGCCTGGAGTTTAATGTTGTAAGGATCGTTGTGCTTAGGTTTTTTTTTGCATGATAATATATGTTTCATTCATATCATAAAGAACAAAGTACAAGTCACGTAAAGACCGACATGAAAAAACTAAAAAGATAGCAGAACATCTCTGAGCTTGACACCAACACCCGTCATTTGCCTTCGGCACCACCACAGCAGCCACAGAAGAAAATAATGACGAATCACCTCCTCACTCAAGCTCGACGCGGCTCCATCGCTGATATGCAGCTTTGCGGGCCTCCAAGGTGGCTCACCAAAAGTGAAGTCCTTGTCGTGAACGAATCAGGCCGGGGCAACACCCCGGACACGGCATCGAACTCCAGATCTGGCACCCCACCACGACTAAGACGTCGAAGGAGGAAACCATACGTGCCATCCACGAACCACGAGCCCAGCACATGTTCCGTCTTACAGATGTTGTCGATGCAGACCACAATCTGCATCCGCTCCTGGACTACCTCCCAAGCTCCGCGCCGACGCTGGAGCAAACGCCGTCGCAACGGCGGAGCCCGAGGACACAGGTCCACCACGAGGATGCCGTCGCCGCTACGCCATCCTTGCTTGAACAGACTGGTTTCCAAATTCATCCCCAACCATAGGACCGATAGCCCCGTCAGGGAAAGATCCGAAGAATCATTATTCAGCGCCGTCATCGTCGCCGCCGAAGCAAAGACGATGAACAACCTAAAAACCTAGACTACGAGAGAATAAAAGCGATCCACACGCGTGGAGGGGAGCCGCCGGAGGACGGCGCCGGAAGATCGGCCTCTCCTAGCGGCGGCTAGGGTTACAACCGCCAGGGACGAGGAAAACTCGTTATGCTTAGGTTGCAGGACTTGTGGTCTGTTTCTGTCTTTGTTTGTGTACGCAATGCTTGTATGTGCTGTTGTCATGTACCGTGTATAAGAATATGAATACAAGCATCTTTTTCAAAATAAAAGACAATGGCGACCGGGGCGCATCAGCTTCCCATGCTTGTCGCAGACTCCCCGCATGGGGACCCGATTGGGCATGCTGCTGCCTTCCAGTCTATGCCAGACTCGCGTGGAGCCGCAGCGAGCAGCCAGCATGGTCCTCCCGGAGTAATCCACAAGTGCGTGCAGCAGCAGCGGTGGCAAATCCAACCCATATGTGCTTGTTCCAGGAGTGAGCACTAAGTCGGTGGCAAATCAAACCGATCTGCTTATCCTACTTCGCGAAGACTGCAAGGTGTGTACTGCCTTCTATACAGTCTGGAGGAACAATGTTGATAAATTAATTTGAACTTTGGAAGGATTTTATGTGGTTTTGGTTCTAGCTTGTTCCTGCAGGAGTTCTGAAACTGGAGACGTCTTGGGCGATGGATGTCAGCCATAATCTTGACTTAGCGCGTCCGTTGGCGCAACGTCGTTGTGCTCGCCGAGACTCCGCGCATGAAGTTGGGCAGCCAGACGTGCAACAGTTTTTGGCGCGTGGAGAGGCTCGGTCTTGCGGTCGTTGAGGAGCTGCTCAAGTGCTGGAGCCATGCATGTAGCTAGCAGTAGTTTGTTACTACATGTGCGTGTACATGCATAGTTGGTTAGGCAGGCCGTGGGTCAGTTGAGTTAGTGGCCGGTGGTGGCCGGGTCATGCGTGCGTGCGTGCGTGCGTGCGTGGTGACCTTAGGCGTGGTAGCTAGCTAAGTGTGTGTGTGCGCGTTCGGTATAAAAACCCATCCCCTGTGTATTGGTTGATTATGCCGGTCTGTTGCCGCACCATGGTGACGGTATGTGCCGAGCCGAGGGGGAGGGGCCTAAAGAAGATGTAGTCTCCGTCGGGACCGTGGTACGCGCCCGGTCGATGTGAGAGTTCTTTCGGGGTTGTGCTGCGTGTGTGCGTGTGTACCTCCATGTATGTGTGTTTGAGTAGTTGAGTTGAATAGAAGCCAACATACAGGCCGTTCGGCGGCCGGGGCGTTCGTCGCCGGAAAATTCTGTTCATCTTCTTCTACCTTCGTCCAGCGTTCCTCGCCGGAGGGCAGTTCGGCGTATGTCGCTGATGGGTTTGTCCCAGCAATGGAGGCCATGCATACAGTGGCGCTTGAGATCAAGTTGTTTGCTGAGGAGGTGAACTGGATGGTTGACATCGGTTCGTAGTTGTACTGAGGTGTATGTGACCTTTATTATCTGGAACCTAATAACCTATGATAATTAATTAATGCTAACTTTCTAACAAACAACAGCAACATAGATTTAGTGATCTTCTTTAATCACAAAATATTGTATCACCTCTGTTTCAAAATATAAGATGTTTCGGTAGGCTAAACTAAGCATTACCGAACCTTCTTATATTTTGGAACGGAGGTAGTGTATTTATACAGGAGTACTTGATCACTCAACTATATATCTTGAATGCAGTTTACCAGACTGAAGCTAGCAATTTATGGGCATGTACCTATTCGGTTTAAACCTTTCAATTATGCACAGACATAGCGGCTGAGAGGCAAAATTCCACCAGTGCGCGCCTCCTTGTATGCTGACGACGTAGCCCTCTTGGCCAACCCTGTGAAGGAAGAGATGGCGGCACTTAAGTCTATCATGTCTGCATTTGGTGATGTCATGGGACTACGAGTTAACTTCTCCAAGAGCTCGGTGATCCCCATCAGGTGCGATGGGCTGGATGTGCAGGACATTGTCGCCCCTTTCGGAGCCCGTTTGGCCTCTATGCCAACCCGATTCCTAGGGTCGCCACTCTCCCTGAGGAAGTTGCGCAAGATCGATTTTCAACCATTGCTGGACAAGATTAGAGCGCGGCTGGCTTGCTGGAAAGCTCGCCTCCTAACTGCAGCAGGACGGCTCGTGCTCATAAACGCCGTTCTCTCATCCATGACGGTATACTGGCTTGTTATGTTTGAGCTGCCAACCTGGGCCCGCAAGGAAATTGATAAGCTGCGTCGGGCGTGGCTCTGGCGTGGTGATGAGGTTTGCCACGGCGGTCACTGCAAGGTGGCCTGGAGCCGGATCTGCAGGCCTAAGCAACTTGGGGGGCCTTGGCATCGTGGACCTGTGGCAGTTCGGCACTGCGTTACGGCTACGCTGGCTTTGGCTTGAGCGAACTGCCCCTGAGCAGCCGTGGGTTGGCCTCCCAACGCCATGCTCCATGGCCGACCATTCGCTCTTTGCCTTGGCGACACGCTGCCACCTTGGCAATGGGCGGAGGGCGTGCTTTTGGTTTGATGCATGGCTAGGGGGGCAAGCCCCGTGCCTTATCGCCCCCGACATCTTCAAACTCTCAGCTAACAAGCGCCGGACAGTGGCATCTGCCCTCAATGAAAGTCGTTGGGTTGGAGATCTACTAGGGCGTATCACAGCTGACACCCTCCCATCGTTTGTTACACTCTGGACCAAGATCGCAGCTGCTGCGCCTCTCATTGCGAATGAGATCGACTCCTTTGAATGGCGCTTCTCTGCCAATGGAGGCTACTCCGCGCGGTCGGCGTACAAGCTGCATTTCACGGGCTCCGTGGCTTATGGAGCGATGGCGACGGTTTGGAGAGCATGGGCACCGGCCAAACACAAGTTTTTCGCCTGGCTCCTTGGGCAAAATAAGAGTCTGACGGCTGACAGGCTGCTGGCTAGGCAATGGCCTAACTCTTACTTTTGCCCGCTCTGCCGGCGAAACCTCGAGACTGCGGATCACCTCATGTTACAGTGTCCGTGGACAGTTAGCCTCTGGACCTTGGCGGCTAACAAATTCCACCTTCCGGCTCTCTCGCCAGCATCATGGTGTCAGACTGCCACCATGGTTGACTGGCTCAGCCACGACAAAGAGGGCGCGCTCTATGGTGTTGCTGATACAATGGGAAATTTGGCGGGAACGCAACGACCGCATCTTCCGGAACGTTGAGCGCTCACCTCAATCTGTCCTCCTGCGTGTAGACGAAGAGAGGGGCTCCTGGGCGCTGGCTGGAGGCCGACATTTGATGCTGCGAGAGTAGTTTCCTTGTTGGGCCTTTTTCCTTCTGCTTTTTTGAGGGGTTCTCTACCCCTGCTCTGCATAGTTGGCGATTCTTTCGTCGTTCTTCTAAATGAAATGCGCAGCTCTCCTGCGTCCTTTCAAAAAAAATATGCACAGACAACTAGCAAATTATGAGCAATCTATGTATTTATTTACCAAACCTTGCAACTATGAATGGACTAATCAATTGGAAGACAGTTTTGTTGGACCAACAATATTGATTGCTCACTAAGCAGCATTTCAGCAAGTAGATAATAGTAATTCAGGTAAAGGTTCTTTTTGCTATGCAAAATATAAAATGGACAAGTCACCTTCTCAAGTAGTTTGGGGATGTCCCTTGGGAAATAGTACTTGCTTACTCAATTTTGTTCGTAGTTCGAACATGGACCTTAAGGGTGATTTTGCTAGATTGGAGGTTAAATATATCTCTTTTTTGTGAATAAGTTATATATTCCTGATAAAAAATCTACCTCATTTTATGTTGGATACCTTCATATATTTGGGTAGATACAAATAACTATCATCATGAAAATTCAACTTCCTCATTTTTTTTCCTAGATTGCTTTTTCATGCCAGATTCAGATTCAACCAAGTGAGGATTCCAACTTGGTCGCAGAATAAGAAAACGCCTTGCAGTCCTCTTCTACCACAAGCACATCACCTCTTCGGCTCTTCGCTGTTTCCCTGGTATAACAACACACTTCGAACCATTTCCTTGGAGACAATACATTTTAATTTCTCTTACAATACATACACTTTTCTTCATACAACAATTCCTTCACCTGCCATTGAACTCCACCAATGATGGATCTGCAACAAATAGACAAGGAACCCAGAGGTTGACTCCCAATGTCTCCTTTTATGGAATTATGCCGCATACTATGTACTTTGTATCATGATTGCAAGATACAGGAATCAAGGTGATACTGAGGAGATTTTCACTTGATATGATGTTTTGGTGATATAAACCAGCAAGAAGATCTTCTTAGAGGTATATAAAACTTTGTTTTCAGCTTCATTGAAGTCAGCTTTATTTAGACATTGAACACACTTGAAGGTAAACCTTTTCAAAATCCTCAATCGACCTGTTTTATATTGTACAGTTTGACATCTCTTGCACATGAATGACTATTCATTGATAGTGCCTACAAAGATGTGACTGAAGTTGTTTCTTTGTCTGCACTATAGATTGGCTCTCACGCATACCATCATATACCTAAGTAAATAAATTCATATTACATTGAAGAAAGGAACGGGCGCGGCAACGCGCGCCATCAATGATCTAGTATGTCATATAGCTGAAAACAAAAGTCCAGGTTTTTGGATGATGGAAAAAGAAAAAAAATACCATCAGGCGAAAAATTATAGGAACCGAGTAAGTGCTATGTAGAATGCCTCATTTTGAAGTTCCTTACTTCCGTAATAGTATAATATAAATGGTATCCTTACTTCCGTAACGAGCTGGGCCAAGAATTCCTGTGTAACTCCTTTGAATCAGAGAGAGTTCTCAAGCAGTACAGTTCTCAGATTTCACATAGGATTTATTGGATTTTGCTGCTCCCGCCGTAAAAAAATATAAGATCGTTTAGATCACTAAACAAGATAAAAAGCAGAATGTTCTGGAACAAAAGATAGAAGTCATGCATGCGGGCGGAGAAGTTATTCTCCTGGAACATGCAGCGCGCCACTTGTCGCAACCTGTGAGTTTTCTTTTTTTCGTAGATCTGCTTATTCAAAACGTTTTATTTCTTAAACCGTGCGTCCAAATCTCGAACCGTTTTCATCATTGGATTCCTCGCGTCGAGATTTTCAAAACTAGATCCACATTGATAGCTTTTGACGAACTTTTTTTTCACGAAAAAACCCGGATGAAAAAAGAACCGGGAGCATGGTTTTTTTCCCTTTCCGAAAGAGGCACGCCCGTGCCGCTCGCGAAATCACAACCGTGCCTCTCGTAGAAGCAAAACCGTGACTCTCGTGGAAGGAAAAAAAACAGAAAACGCGTTTTTTCCGTTTCCGAAGAGGCACGGCCGTGACTCTCGCGAAAGCATAACTGTGCCTCTCGCGAAAGCAAAACCGTAACTCTCATGAAAGAAAATAAAATAGAAAATGCGTATTTTTTCCCTTTTCGAGAGGCACGGCCGTGACTCTCGCGAAAGCACAACCGTGCCTCTCGCGAAAGCAAAATCGCGACTCTCGCGAAAGAAAAAAAACAGAAAACGTGTTTTGTTTTTCCCTTTTCGAGAGGCACGGCCGTGACTCTAGCGAAAGCACAACCGTGCCTCTCGCGGAAGCAAAACCGTGATTCTCCCGAAAGAAAAAAAACACAAAACGAGTTTTTTTCGTTTCCGAAAGGCACGGTCGTGACTCTCGCGGAAGCACAACCGTGCCTCTCGCGGAAGAAACACCATGACTTTCGCGAAAGAAAAAAAAAGCGATTTTCGTGCAAAAAAAAAATTATCGAAAAGTTAAGGAAGACCGGGGAAAAACCAAAACGTCGAAAAAACCGTTTAAAAAACCGAAAACGCGTCCGGAAAAATAAAAATAAAATCCGGAGGGAGCGTCCAGAGCGCGACACGTGGCGAATGGCTGAGAGCGCGCCAAGTGGCGCTAATCGTTGCGAGGCTCCCGAAGTAGCGCTCGTTAACTAGTTGCTCTCCCCTTCTCGCGTGCATAGCTCCTTCGATGCTAGCCTCGCCTGAAGCGAGCGCCATCTGGGCTGGCCCAGGCGCGCGGGAGACCACTGCCTCGTTTGTGTTTTCTATTTTTTCATTTTTTTTTACTTTTGTTTATAAGTTAGTACAAAGTTGAGGTACTAGTTTTGGGACGGAGGGATATTACAAAAATAAATTTCACATACATTTTTGAAAAATGTCCAATCCCTTGTATGCATTATTTTTATGTTTGAAGAACACAAAAACAAGAACCACCTACTCATTTCTTTTACTGTGCACAACTTGTGGCTACCTAGTTTTGTTTCCTCTATTGTTTGTACATCAACTTGCAAGCCTGAAAAGATCCCTCTACTTTTATTTTTGTTTCAGCTTTCTTTGGCTAGTTTTTATTCATTTTTGGGGGTTTTGCCCGGATTTTATTTGTGAGAAAATCTGTCATGTTTTTTTCAAAACTGATGAACTTTTTTCAATATCCACGAACTATTTACAAATTCATGAACTTTTTTCAACAAATCGGCGAACTCTTTCCCAATTTGTGATTTTTTATAAAATTGATGAACTTTTTATTTCCACATTCGTGAAATTTTTTCCAAGCTGATGAACTTTTTTTAAAATTAACTTCTTTTTACAAAATCCATTAAATTTTTAAAATTCGATGAACTATTTCAAATTCGATTTTTTATTCGAATTCATGATTTTTCCCAAATCTCTGAACATTTTCAAACTCATGGTCATTTTTCATTGTTCTCAACCTTTTTCTTTAAGTAGTGATCTTTTTCCAATTTCATGAATTTTTTTAATTCGTGAACTTATTTGAATACATGAAATGTTTTATAATTCATGAACTTTTTTTGCATTGGCCAACTTTTTTATGCAGGTTCGTGAACTTTCAAAAAAAAATCACATTTTTCGGAAATATTCACGTTTTTAATATATTTTTTAAATAATTTAAAAATCTGAGCGAGGTATTGTACAATAGAGAGAATGGCTACACTGGTTCTTAAAACAATTCATGAAGTGAGTCACTGACATCCAGTAGGTGTAGCGGTTAGCCAAACTGGAAGACGATTATAAGGGACTTTTAT
This sequence comes from Triticum aestivum, assembly GCF_018294505.1. Classification (NCBI taxonomy): domain Eukaryota; kingdom Viridiplantae; phylum Streptophyta; class Magnoliopsida; order Poales; family Poaceae; genus Triticum; species Triticum aestivum. The sequence continues at coordinate 19,539,050 of NC_057796.1, forward strand.
GGTGGTTTTTCGCGCTATAATACAATTTTTCAGGGCGTGCGTTCGTGGCCGGCCCACCAGGCGGTGCCAACTGCCTTCTGCGGGGGCTTTAAGGAGCTCCCGAATGGGTCGCGAATGAGCCAGTCCAACTAGAGCGCACACAACCTGGCGCCTGTCTAACTTGGCCGGCCCAGCGCGCGGGAGGCTACTACCTCATTTTTTCAGTTTTTACAGGTTCTTTGTTTTTTTTCTGTTTATCTTCGATATATTTTAAATATATTTGTTACAAAAAATACTCTACGTAATGTTCTGAAAACATGTCAATCATGCATTTGAAAAATGTTAAATGTGTATAGAAAAAATGTTTCTGATGTATTAAAAAAGTGCAAATGTGTATAGAAAAAAGTAGACATCGAAAAATATATGCTTTAGAAAATGTTAATCATGTATTTAGGAAATGTTAAAAGTGTATATATAAAATGTTAAACATGTATCAAGAAATGTATCAAATGTATAAGAAACATGTGTAAGAAAAACGTTAATGTTAATCATATATTTTAAAAATATAGAACCTCAGCATATATTTTAAAAATGTTAATCATATATATGAAAAACGTTAAACCTATATTAAGAAATGTTCTAGATGTATACAAAAATGTGCAATGTGTATGAAAACAATAAACATCGAAACATTTATTTGGAAAAAATGCATAAAATGTTAAATGTGTATTGAAAATATGTTCTTGCACATATGAGAAAATGAATAATGTGTAACAAAATTCTACATATAAAAGAAAAGGAGAGAAAAAACAAAGGATGAAAAAAACTGAAGAGAAAAAAGAAACAAGAAAACAGGAGAAAAACAGTGCAGTGGTAACACAAAGCGGTTATGCGCATAGTGGAAGGGACAGAATCGGTTGAATGTATCAATGAGACTATTTCGGTTCTTATCGTTGAGGTAAAAAAATCTGACGCTTCTCACTCAATTTTGCTAATTAGCCTGTCTAATGTGCTTTATAAGATTGCTTACAAGGTCATAGCTAACCGTCTGAAGCTAGTTTTGCCTAAAATCATCTCGGAGGAGCAATCGACCTTTGTTGCAGGCAGATCAATGACAGATAATATAATCGCTGCATATGAGTGTCTCCATTTTATGAAGCGAAACAAGGCGAAGAAAAACCAACATTATGCATTAAATTTAGACATGATGAAGGTTTACCATAGGTTGGATGGGATTACCTTCAAGCCATCATGTTAAAACTTGGTTTCACTGAAAAGTGGGTTGGTATTGTCATGGGCCTGGTAAATTCAATCAAATTCATGATTCCTTTAAGTGGGAAGAAGCTCTAGGAATTCAAACCATCACAAAGAATCCAGCAAGGGGACTCTATTTCCCCATACCTTTGCTATTTCCCCATACCTTTTCTTGCTAGCAACAGAGGGCATTTTGTGCCTTTTAATCAAACAAGTCATCTAATATGTGTGATTTACAAGTGGCTACTTTAGTGCCACCAGTAAATCATCTATTATTTGTAGACGACAGCCAAATGTTTTTCAAGGCAAATGGTGTGGGCGCTAGCGAGGTGAACCATGCTTTGAGCATTTATTGCAGAGCTTCAGGTCAGCGGAAATACCCAGATTAGACTAAAAGTAGAAGTAAAACAAGTGCTCTTTTTAGATGTTCCCATCAAGACTCAAGGTCCAGACGGATTTCCAGCTCATATTTTCAACGACATTGGGAGGCTTGCATAGCAGTGGTAACAAAAGTGGTTATGCGCATAGTGGAAGGGACAAAATCGGTTGAATGTATTAATGAGACTATCTTGATTTTGATCGTTGAGGTAAAGAAAATCCGACGTTTCTCACTCAGTTTTGCCTATTAGTCCGTATGATCCGCTTCTATAAGATTTCTTCCAAGATCATAGCTAACCGTTTGAAGCTACTTTTGCCTAATATCATCTCGGAGGAGCAATCAACCTTTATTGCACGCAGATTAATGATAGATAATATAATCGTTGCATATGAGTGTCTCCATTTTATGAAGCGAAACGGGGCGGAAAAAACCAGCATTGTGCATTAAAATTAGACATGATGAAGCTTTTTGATAGGTCGAATGGGATTACCTTCAAGCCATCATGTTAAAGCTTGGTTTCACTAAGAAGTGGGTTGGTATTGTCATGGGCCTGGTAAATTCAATCAAATTCCCAGTCCTGTTTAGTGGGAAGAAGCTCTAGGAATTCAAAACATCACGAAGAATTCGACAGGGGGGCTCTATTTCCTCATAACTTTTCTTGCTAGCAGCGGAGGGCGTTTTGTGCCTTTTAAAATCAAACAAGTCATCTAATATGTGTGGTCTACAAATGGTTGCTTTAGCACCACGAGTAAATCATTCATTATTTGCAGACGATAGCCTGATGTTCTTCGAGGCAAATGGTGTGGGTGCTAGCAAGGTGAACCATGCTTTAGGCTTTTACTGCAGAGCTTCGGGTCAACGGAAATACCCAGATTAAACTAAAAGTAGCAGTAATATTTCTTCACCAGAACTTTACTGTTGACACGTAAATTAAAAAAGCATAGAAAACACCACTACCACAGCCAAACTCGACATAGAAGACCCTTGAGGAGGCTAATGACGCCAGCATTAACGAACTCGGTGGTTGAGACCCCGAGCATACAGGACATGTGCCATGAGGGCAGGTTGCCCTTGCGGCACACTCCACCGATCGGACATTTAATGCCCAAGTAGGCTACAAGGCGTAGCCCGGCTTAGGCCTGCGAAGGAGGCCATCATCACCACGACCAGCGAGGATGAGCGCCACGACCAGACTCTAGCGCGACCCAAGACCAACGATGGACGGTGCGACGCGTCACATAAAGCATGAGTACTTGAGCACCCGACACCTTGCAACCGCCATGTCTTCCCGTGTTATTTTTTCATGGCGTTGTCGCCATTGATTCTCCCGGGAGCAAGTGGGGATGGGCAACACCGGCTAGGGCGAGCGTTGGTGGCAACAGTTGACGGTGAGGGGGCGGACGCACGCTATGCGTTGCGATGCAGAGGAGGAGGCAGCCGCCATGTGTTCTGCAGGGTTTTTTCTTTTCAGATTTTACAGGTGGGGAGAGAGAGAGAGGATGAGGAGGGAGCCCGGCCGTCCGACGGCTATGCGGGGACTAATCCAACTGCTAGCCAAAATTTGGGCCAGCCGGCCCGCGTCGGCCTTAGTTCTTTTCTTAGCACTTGTTTATCGTCTTGAACAAAATCTTGCAGCAACGCATGGGGCATGTGTAGTTGTGGCAAAGAGTTGGGCAAATTTTGCATGCTTAGCCCACGGTTGGATTCGGCGAGGCTATCACGGGCGACGTCTAAATTCTGTAGACCATCTTTTTTTGTCGGAATTATTCCGTAGATCATCCTAGTGTACTACACTTGTTCTCCATCATTTCTGGTCCGAGATAAAGCGATGCCAGCTCCGGCTCCCGATGCTGGCGTGACCGAGACGACTGCTGCTGCCCTCGGAAAAAAAAGACAAACTCGGCCCGTTTCCAGGGCGACGCATCATATCATATCACAGGCTGCGATTTGCCTCCACGTGGGTGGAGCCCGCCAAAGCTTCGCTTCGTAGTCGCTGTTTTTTTCCTATATAAAAAAATCAGGTTCGTTGTTGCTCCAGCGAAACGCGATCGGCCGCTGGATCCCGGCGGTGATACGCCGGCCGGTTATCAGCCGCCTACCTGATTGTGTTCAAAAAAATATGCTTTCCGCATCATCTAACGCTGGCGGAGCGGAGATCACGTCGACAGGACACGCGGCCGACGGGCGGGCCACACCGCCAGGCGAAAGGCGTCGTGCGCGTCTCGAGCGATCCAGTCTGCACGCCGCGCTGCCGTCTTCCCCTGTTTCCTTCTCAGAGTCTGTGGATCCGGATGCGACGCCCCGAACACCCAACAGCGGTCCCGCTCCACCAGGGCCTTCGCAGCGGATTCGAATTTTGGAGATTGTACCCCCACTCCTCCGGGCTAATAATCCTGTTTTTTTTGGGGGGCTCTACTACTTATGAAAAGAATTAGAAAGTGTTTGTTCCTTTGATTTCTTTGATATAGATTGTCTGATCTGATCTATTATATAATCACCTAGCTAGAGCATCATAGCTCAGTTTCATTATTCCAAATATGAAGTTGCTTACCACACATACCATGTGGATCTTTCACAGAATTTCTATAGATAGTGCCATCGAATTGGTCCAAGATTTTTGTACATTTATTAATAAGATAAGTTGTGAACTCTCACTTTATAATTCGTTTTGTTAATCACACCATCTATGCAGTTTTATTGTGTATATTTGTCTAAGACGCGTTGTTATCTCCTCACCAAACCCTAGAGAAGAGATTTTTTTCGGGTGCATCGTGCCGTCGCCCTACCCCACCCCATCTTCCACTGGCCTCATCGGTGTGAGAGTGCAGAGAGTTCCCGATCTATCGGATGGAGCAGTCATTTCCCCTCTTTGGCACGTTTATTAGGGTTACACGGTGACTCCTCTTTGGTGGCGACGCTAGCGTCAATCTGATGAAAAATGTTTTCTTGAGACTCCCCATCTAGTTGGTGTTTGTTGCGATGATGTCAATGGCTTGTAGATTCCTACTGTCTTTCTCTAGCTGGTGATGTTAGGGTTTGTCAGGCTGGTGTCGACGACTAGCTTCTCTTTGCAGTTTGGTCCTTTGACCTCCTCTTTGTGACGTTGGTGTGGCCTCTAATGCCAAGACGAGGCATGTAAGCTTTGTTCAAAGTTGGGATCTTCATGTGCGTACTTGGTTGCCTGTCTTTTTTGGTCCTTTGTATACTTGTTCTAGTTGGGTCTGGCTGAGAAAATGCAGGCCACAAACCAACATTTGCATGATGTTTGGTTGCATGCATTGCATTAGTGGCCAGATTAGGGCCTGTTGTTTGGTTGCATGCATTTGTGCTTCAGGGTGAGCAGATGCAAAGCACAACTGCTTGGCTGCATGCAAGTAGTTGTTCCGCTCACCCCTTTCAAATGTGGTGGTCTTACCATACAAATGTAGCACTTCACATCAGTCATCACATAAGAATAACACAATACAATTAATAACACATCACATAAGAACAACTGTCATTAGCAGCTATTAAGCAGTGCATGATACTAGTAGGACATAAGTTTAAGACAGCAGGGCATCCCATGCACCGCAGGGCGAGCAGATCGCCGAGGACAATCTTGTGGCGCTGACAAAAGTAGTCCCAGCCCCTCGCGAGCACCATCTACCCCTAAGATGTCTGGATCCGCGACCAGAACTCACAACACTTGTTGGCAGAGAGGCTCACGACAAGGGGAGGGTTGAGGACTAACTGTTTCTTCATCACTGTCCTGAAGGAAGGCGGGATGACCAGCATGACGATGTCTTCCTCATACTTGATCTACACATAGAACCTGATCGTCTCTTGTGCCCCCTCCTCGTGGTCGAGAGGCCTCTGGCCAGCGCCCCTCGGATGGCTCATGGAGGCTACCCTGCCCGACACATCCACCCTCCTAAGCCAGCGATTGGCGGGGATGATGTCCTCAGCATCCTCGGTTTTGGCGAGACATGCACCCCTCTGCCAGCGGTGTCCCACTCCATCTTCTCGACCTTGTCAGTTCAATGGATGAAAGTAAGCAAAGTGCAATGATCATTGGCAGTTACACTGATCATTTGCGACTACCCATGATCAGTGGCAGTAGCACTTGGGTGGTGCTACAATCAGATCATAGCACTAGTAGAAAACAGGGCTTTTATCCCAGCCGGATCGGAGCAATAGTCCCGGTCGCGTTACGAACCGGGACTAATGCGGGACTAAAGGGTTTGCGACCGGCTTTGAACGGTGCGAGCACCTTTAGTCCCGGTTGGTATCTACAACCGGGACTAAAGGTCTATCTTTAGTCCCGGTTGGAGGTACCAACCGGGACTGAAAAAAAATCAATTTTTTTTTCAAATTTCATTTTTTTTCTCCCAGCCCTTTAGTCCCGGTTGGTGTCTTTAACGAGACTAAAGGTCACCACATTAAACTTGGAAAAATCATAACTAAATCATCCTAATTTAGAAAAATACAAATAATATATCAAAATTTGCAGAACAAAAAGATTGATCCAAAGAAACAACAAGTTTTCCGTTTCGACAATTTTTCCGGCAACAAGTTATGAGTTGTCCCGTCGTCCCCCGCGCATCCCAACGCATGTAGGCAACGAGCACGCATGGCTTGAGGGAGTCCGGCTCATCAAAAATGGCAGATTCGGTCGTTCCCTCTCATGCAGGCCTAGAGGTGCTTTTAAGTTCCGTGCAGGCCAAGATAATGAGCCTTACAATTTATTTATTTTAAAATTTATAAGACTGGCCTTCTAAACCAGAAGAAGGAAGTACATCATTGAACGTGATGTATTGGATACAGATGGTTAGTGATGCCCAATAGCGTCGCCGAAAATCAGGTCGGAACATCGCCAAAATTGCCGAGGGCGTTGCCCCGAGAGGAAAACACCTTGTGACGGTGGAATGTCAGAGAAAATGATTTTAGGCGACGTTTCCTATTTTGTCACCAGGGTTTTTGCCACTAAATATACCAAATTTTATAGTGGTACCAAGAACACCACCGGCAGCAATGTAACATTGTACCAATCTACCATGAAGACACTAAGCAATAGAAATGTAGCATTGTAGTTGTAGCAAAAGCATCACCAGATGCACCAATCTAGCATGAACACCCTAAGCAGTAGCAATCTAGCATTGCTCTGATTCAACCAAAATCGATTGGGTTCGAATCGAATCAGATAGAATCCAATCCCAACCAATCTCGCATTACTCTAAGCATAATCCGAACTAAGCAAGAAAACCCTAACTACTAACACGAGCACAGGGAAAAGATTGGCGCTTACTAAAGCGGTTTGCGGTTTAAGGTACGCCGGCCACGGAGAAAACCCTTGCGGGAGCAGGGGTCTCACCGACGATGATGAGCCGATCATTCCTGGGGACCTGGTCGTGGTCCTCGTGACACACGGGGTGGAGAATGAGGGCACCATCGTCGATGCGCCTGTCGTACTCCCCCCGCCTTGCATCGGAGCAAGGGGGAGAAAACCCTCGAACGGGTGAAAAAAAATCTATCCGTTTGGGTTGCCGTTGTCACAGCCGACGGGGGTCGCTCCCTAGTCGTCGTCGAACCCAAGATGACTAGGTCCGGAATTGGAGGTGGAGCCAGAGCGCACGGTGCGGGTGGGGCATTGGCGGGCGCACATGACCTGGTGCAGAAGGGGGATGACGTCCGGATTGCCGCCATGAGGTCCCTACCGAAGAGGCGGGGCCGACAACCCCACTTGTCCTAAAGGACGTTGTTGCCGGCGAGAAGGGGGAGGGGGGAGGCGCGGTCGTAGCTCTGTCATCGGAGAGACCGAAGGGGCGGTGAAGGAGAGAGAGGAAACGTGGTGTGAATGAGCGCGGGAGGTGACTAGAGAGAGAGGGGGAGTTACGAGACCGTCTCCCGCACATCCCAACGCATGTAGGCAACGGCACGCATGGCTTGAGCGAGTCCGACTCGTCAAAAACGGCCGATTCGGCCGTTCTCTCGCATGAGGTGCTTTTAAGCTTTGTGCGGGCCGAGACATGAGCCTTACAATTTAATTTTTTTAGTTTATGAGATTGGCCTTGTAAACCAGAAGGAAGGAAGTACATCATTGAAGCAACGTGATGCGTTGAATACAGATGGTTGAACGGCTGAGATCATTATCATCCGGAGCCGATTGCTCTGTTTCTTTTGTGTGTGTGTATGTGTGTGTGTGTGTTCGGTGTTTGCTGTTGCGTGCGCCGCAGCGAACCACCGCCAGCCCACCCCCACCCTCGCAACGGTCTGGTCGCCGGAGTGCTGTCGGAGAAGCAATAAGTAGCTAGCTAGCCTGCACATGGTCCCGTCCTCCCAAACGGCTACTTTCTCGCCCCTTCCGCCGCCTTCCAGAACCTTGCTCCGCGCCTCCGCCTCCGGCACCTGACCATTCTCACCATGCCGCGCCGGCGCCTGTGCCGCGCGGTTCTCGTCGTCGCCGGAGCGGCCTACCTCGCCTTCCTCCTCCTCTTCGAGCTCCCGTTCTCATCCCCATCCTCGTCGTCTTCAGCCTCAGGATCGCTGACCACCCACCGCTCGCGCCGCCGCGAGCTCGAGGCCTCGGCCTTCCCCTCTTCGCGCTTCTCCCCCATCCGGCCCGCGTTCCCCGCGGCCGTGTCCCCCTCCCCGTCCTCCCCGCCGCCGCTCCCCATCTTCTCCTCCCTCCTCCTCCTCCCCCGGTCCAACGCCACGGCGACCCCCTTCGACGGCGCCGCGGCCGACGCCTTCTCCGCCGCAAAGCCCCATCTTGCGCACCTCCAGACCGCCGCATCCGCATCCGCATCCACCACCACCGCCTCCCCGCCCCCGTCCTCCCCGATCTGCCCGGCCTCCATCTCGCTCCACGCGGACAAGCTCCCCGCCGACGGGGTCCGGACGGTGGAGCTACCGTGCGGGCTGGCGGTGGGGTCGCACGTGACGGTGGTGGCGCGCCCGAGGCCCGCGCGGCCCGAGTACGACCCCAAGATCGCCCAGCGCAAGGACGGCGGGAAGACGCCCCTCATGGTGTCGCAGTTCATGGTGGAGCTGGTGGGCACCAAGGTGGTGGACGGCGAGGCGCCGCCCAGGATCCTGCACTTCAACCCCAGGATCCGCGGGGACTACAGCGGCAAGCCGGTGATTGAGATGAACAGCTGCTACAGGATGCAGTGGGCGCAGTCGCACCGCTGCGAGGGCTTCGCCTCCCGCCCCGCCGAGGAAACTGGTGAGTCGAGCTTCAGATTTGCTTGCCTGCTTAATTCGTTCAGCACTTTAGCTAGGTTGAGTTGAATCCATGTTGATTTCATTTGACTTCATCTTGCAATCTCGTGTTCTTGCGTTATCTAAGAGGATTGGATTGAAGTTGGTAAGAACTAGGAAGGGATGCCATCAATTTCAGTGGGCTAATTGTGTGTACTACTAACAGCGTAGAGAAAAGTGCAAACTTTGGCAAGAAATTTCCAGAGAGGGTTCGATTTCTTTTGCTTTATGGAGAATGTTTGTGATGGCGATTGTGCTTGATTTGTCTAATTGGTGGAATATTATTTATGAAAATTAAACAAGCATGGACAGCAACCGTGTTTTGAGGAATACAGCAATGATGTGAGTTTGACTTCAACATGGGGGTGGGTGCTTGAACTCCCTGTTCCCATTTCTTCTTAGCCAATCAGTGAAGGAAGAACACAAATAATTGAGTGCTTAATTAGTTATGCATATGTAGTCTGATTGTTCCATTAGTTGGTTGCAACCAAATTAGTTCAGCAACTATTCTCATTGTTTGTAAAGGCTGCTTAGTGAAGCTTCTCTAATTATATTTGGGTTACTATTTCGTGGAAGTAGGCATTTTCGTCATTCTGCAACACATCCATTCCCTTTTTTCCCAAATCACTCTAAAATGAGTTGAAATCGGACTTTCTTTTACTTCAAGCAGCATATATACCAATATTTCCATGTAAAAATGGCGTGTTGACGTGGATAACATCTTTCAGTTGATGCTCAACTCAAGTGTGAGAAATGGATTCGGGATGATGACAACAAGTCAGAGGAGTCGAAGATGAAGTGGTGGGTGAAACGTTTAATTGGTAGGTCAAAGGATGTGCACATCAGTTGGCCCTACCCATTCGGAGAAGGCAAGTTGTTTGTTTTGACTCTCACAGCTGGTTTGGAAGGTTACCATGTCAATGTTGATGGGAGGCATGTCACTTCATTTCCTTACCGCACTGTAAGTTCGTCGGTCGAAAATCCTCACATCACAAATCTGGTTGAATTACATGAGTAGCCTCCTGAGATCTGCATATCTGATTTTGGTGGTCTCTACAGGGTTACACTCTTGAGGATGCAACTGGACTGTCTCTGAATGGAGACATTGATATTGAGTCAATTTTTGCTAGTTCTCTGCCCAGTTCACATCCTAGTTTCTCCCCAGAGAGATACCTTGAAATGTCTGAGCAATGGAGAGCCCCACCGCTACCAACTGAACCTGTCGAGCTTTTTATTGGTATTCTGTCAGCAGCGAGCCATTTTGCCGAACGCATGGCGGTGCGGAAGTCATGGATGATGTATACAAGAAAATCATCTAATATTGTAGCTCGGTTCTTTGTGGCCCTGGTAATTACTTGCTTTTCTCCTGTTTTTTTTGCTTGTTGTTTGCATATACGAAACTCTGACCAAATTAAGCAATTTCACAGAATGGTAAAATGGAGGTCAATGCAGAGTTGAAAAGGGAGGCAGAGTTCTTCCAAGACATCGTCATAGTGCCTTTCATGGATAGTTATGATCTTGTAGTTTTGAAGACCATTGCCATTGCGGAGTATGGGGTAAGTGAACTGAAATATGTCGGATAACTGCTTATGTTCTGCCATATTGTCTCACGCCGCCAGTTTCATTGATGTTTATATACTCATTGATGATCGTGTTCATCCAGGTTCGAGTCATCCCGGCTAAATATGTGATGAAATGTGATGATGATACATTTGTTAGAATTGATTCCGTACTGGACCAAGTAAAGAAAGTTAAAAGTGATAAGAGTGTGTATGTGGGAAGCATCAACTACTACCATAGACCACTGAGATCTGGCAAGTGGGCTGTGACTTATGAGGTAAATTGCTGTCCTGTATTACAGAACCACCATTCATCATCTATATTGCTTAAGAAATGTGAAATGAAAAATACAACCAACTAGCACACTCGTGTTTCCGTTTACTGCCAAATGACAAGCAACCAATCAATTACCAAGTACCAACCAGCACCTGGTATTCTATCTGTGAAAACCATTATGTGTTTGCTGCGCAAATTAGCAGGCACATCAAAAGCGCAAATCTTGTAGTGAATTATGAGGATAGTTGCTGGAATGATTAAATCAATATTCACAGTCGACAAATTGTTTTACGTGAAAAAATTCTTTGTGCAAGAGGAGTAAAAACTATGGGATCAACACGGTTCAGTTTTAAGTTATATACTTGAATATGTGCGTTATAGAAATAACTTGGTATCGAAAGTGGATTTTACATTTCTCTGGTGAGTCAAAGGTCTTGCGTTCATATTTTATACTTGGAACATGGATATATAATCTTGTGACAACAAAATCTGGTGTTCTGTACTTTGTGTTGTCCTTGTTGGCCTTCCATCTCCCTGTTTCTGGTATATCGGAAGGGCATCTTGATCAGTATAGTTTTCTTGTTTCTTTCCAGGAATGGCCAGAGGAGGCTTACCCAAGTTATGCCAATGGGCCTGGCTATGTGATCTCATCAGATATTGCACGCTACATCGTATCTGAATTTGACAATCAGACACTTCGGGTAAACATCTATCTCTTGGACGCCATCCAATTCCTACCCACTGAATTTTACTCACGTCGTGCAGAAGTGGTGATGGCTAAATTGTTAATTCTTTATTGTGCAGCTATTTAAGATGGAAGATGTCAACATGGGCATGTGGGTGGAGAAATTCAACATCACTCGTCGGCCAGTAGAGTATCGGCACGACGTCAGGTTCTACCAGGCTGGTTGCTTCGACGGTTACATCACCGCACACTATCAGTCCCCCCAGCACATGATCTGCCTGTGGAGAAAATTGCAATCCGGTAGCACCCATTGCTGCAACGTGAGATAACGATGGCGAAAAATGTGTGGCACCAATGGTCGGTCTGATAGAAAGAGATGATCGTCTCGCATGGAAATCATGGCTGTGCCGAGGACTGTTTGGGGAAGAGCTTTCTGCTGGGGATATCATTATCATTCTTTCATTCTTTTGGTCGGTGGTCTTGTTTCGAGCTGCCGCTGATTCTGACACCCTGGGGATCCTTTTGAGGCCAGTTGATGTTTAGTCGTGTCAAAATTTTCTTGACATAGTTTCAGGTCTGTGGGTATATTTTGCCTTTGTATATAAAACTAGTTTAGGATTCCATTTGTGACATACGGTATTTCATTTGTCCAGACTCCGCACGTTTGTGGAATGACGAAATGCCCTACTGAGCTGAACAGCAAATACTTCGTTCATGCATGTTCTGATAGAACTACTCCCTCCGTTCCAAATTACTTGTCGTGGTTTTAGTTCAAATTTGAACTAAAACCACGACGAGTAATTTGGAATGGAGGGAGTAGAAGCAAGAAGTATCAGGGAAATGGATATAACCTCTCAAAATGAAAATCATTATGTTACCAGTAGTGTCGGCATAACAAAAGCAAACGATCGCTCACGCCCAGGGCGAACGGAACTAGGTGTCCACCCAAAGAAGGTCACTCCTTGAAGTTGTCGTCGTGATGACCCCTACTTCCTTGGCCTTCTTCCTCGAAGAAGATCACTCCTCGAAGTTGTTGTCGTGATGAACCGTACTTCCTTGGCGATTTCCCCAAAGAAGATCACTCCTCGAAGTAGTCGTCATGATGACCCTACTTCCTTGGCCTTCTTCAAAGTGCGTCCTAGGAGCCTTATCAGAGAATGTCATCAGTACCTTCTCGTCGGTTCTTTCATCCTCGTAAAACTTCTCATGGCATGGACATTGTACTTTGCTGTAATGATGATTGAACCTAAAATCAGTACAACGTGTGAATATATTTGAATGAATTATATCAAGTACATTTTAAAACATGTTAATATCCTGGAAAAAGGTAGCACAACAACAGTTATGATAAAATGTAATAATGCAAAAATGGCATAAAGCCTGCACGTGACATCATCAATTACGTGTAAAACATCATATGCGTGTGTTCTCGAGAGAACATCCGACAGTTTATTGACCTATATGAACTTATCATACAAAGTTTGATGGATGAGCAGAGAGCTCACTAATGCCAGCTAACATATGTGCCACTTTGTTCATCTCACGGATAGGTGAACTTGTAAAAGCCCTATTCTGCTGCAGCTACTCTTGGTTTGCGCCGAGAACTGTAAACTGTTTGGGCGCTTTGGTTTCTTGCCTTTGCTTAATAAAAAAAAAGTCGGGGCAGGGGGGAACCCCTTTTGTTTCAATTTTTTCGTTTGAAATTACAGAACCTAGTCAGATCCTTCTTAATCATTGATTAAAAATTTGAAAAGAAGAGAGTTTGCATGCTAGGGACTCGATTCAAAATTTAGAATGCTACACAGTGTCAAGAAGATTCTCTAGATTATAATATGTGTTGTCAGAGTTGGAGAAGAAAATATTGGTCATGGACAGCATACCCAGACAAAGATTCAGAAAACGTATTACTGAATGGCGGACCTGTGTGCTATTACAATAGTCTAGACTGGTATCTCATTCAAACAGTTATGTTGTTCTACACTCCTTAAGAAAACAAAGTCCGCTAAAAGGAGAAAGAAAGAACATAAAAACGAGAATGATACAACAAGAAAAATGAAAAATGAAGTTTTCTGGAACTGAGCCATTTCCTTCATCAGTGACATATGAGTTGTTACATATCCAAGCTAGTGCCACAACAACAAGATTTTGGCCATTTTTATGAGGGCGCTAATGTTACCGACGGCCATTTTGCAAAACAAGGGATATAAGGCACACAGCCCACTAATTCTTGGGAAGCGCTGATAACTTGCAATTTCTGATTATCCATATTGTATAAGACTGTCATCTTCCCATCAGTAAGGAAAAATGAATTACAATCTGGATGAATTGCCAACATCTTGTAGGACTCGTCATCTTTGCGAGAATGCCTTCCGAACTGTCCCAAAACATTAGCAGTGTGCTTTAGGGTCCATTTTCCGCTAGCATAATCCTCAAGAACCCAAACGAAGAGTTGGCAACGATCATCTACATTCCAAGCATGCAATGCATCCGACAAGTATGGCGCTCTAATTTCTCTCCAAATCTTTCCCTCGCTGTCCACTGTTACTATTGAAGAATCAAAGGTAGTCAAATGCACAATTCCATTCAGAAAGATGGCAGATTGATCACCACGCACCATAGCGTCGCGTCTCCACTCATTCAGCGCAAAAGTCCATCGTCCAGTTTCCGATGAGTAGATCGCCACTTCTTCGATTACATCAAAATAATTTGCCAGGGGCACGACCACCACAAAACTGGAGGGGTTGGCTGTATCAAAACCTAAAAAACGTTCGGCTTGGTCTATATGACAAAGGTGACCTCCCAGCATACGGAAAGCCTCTGGTCGGTTCCCGACCTCTATAGCAGGCAATACAGTGCACTTCTCAGTCGCCGGATTGCACACGACATAATCGAAATCCACTTGCACTGAGCGTGGTTTCCAGCACACGCAAAGTAGAAGGCCGCCGCAGCATTTTTCGACACCGACTTGTTCATAGTAATAACTGGCCAAGAAAGAGAGACCGGCATCGAACAAAGGGGGCCCACCCCCTGCCAGATCAGGGAAATTGAGGCCCTCGCCGCGTTCCTCTCCGAAGAAGTAGAGGCCGGACAGGGTCTGCGGTGACCTCTTGCGGATGTCGAGACCGGAGCAGAGGGCGAGCCACGGCTTGGACACGCACTTGAAGCGGCAGAGCGACTTGTAGCGCACCCGCGACAGGATCTCAATGATGACGTCGTCGGAGAGGTCCGCCGCGGGCTGCTGCTCGTGCTCGAGCGTCAGCTTCTTCTTTTTCTTCTCCTATACTTAGGGAAGAGACGATTCGTTCAGGTTTCCAATTCTTTTTCTTAGATGGAAGATGGGAAGAAGAGGGGGCGGAAGAAGAAACCTCGGGAGCAACGACGGGGAGCGGTGGGGAACGGGACGGAGCGTCCTCGTCGCGGCCACGGTGACTGGTCGCCGGTAAGGGGTCCTGCTCCGTGCAGCTATATCCTCCTTCTCCTTCTCCTGGCGGCATCGTCCCCTCGGTTCGCCGGGACTAGGGTTTGTGACAGGAGAATTGATCGGCGCCTGATCGACTTATTAGGAACCAGATTGTTTGAGAAAACCGAGTATGACACGCGGAGAAAAAAAAATAGTGGACACCGGGAGAAAGTATGATTTTTTTTTAAGAGATGAGCACCGACGTTAGGATAGGGAAAAGTCTGATAGGAAACTTTGGTCAGACAGCTTGTAAGTCGTTGGTTCCTCTCTAATACGGTTCGAATTTAGAAGCAAATATTTGATTCCTTCAATTAAGCGTACTGCTTTATCCCTCCGAGCTAATCTCGCCTGTTTCCCCTCCCAACCAATTCACCGCACCCAGGCCCAGCGGGGTAAAGTCAATTTTAAACCTTGAACTCGTACGTGTCGTCGATTTTAAACCCCAACCTCCAAATCCCGGAAGTATGTACCCTGAACTCTCTAATCCTAGTCGTTTTAGTCCTTATTGCCGTATCCAAACGAGGAAAGGCCGGGATTGCTGAGTCAGTAAAGCGTGGTGGGGCCGGATCGGTCACTGGACAGGCTAAATGGTTGAGCCGGACCGGCTCGCTCACTTCGCCCCTTCCCCTTCTCCCCCGATGCATCACCTCCCTCCGCGGCTGCAATGGTGACGCTCAGCGGATGATCGCGGCAAGATTGGACGACCACGCCGGCGGCAAAGCAGCGGGTTCGTCATCCTCATCCGCCGTAACTGATCTGTTGGTTTTTTTTCTGATCTCGTGGAGTTAGGTTTAGGGTTTTACAGGGGGTGAAAGGTGGGGTTTTGGGGCAAAGTTGTAGCATTTTTATTTGAACTTTTGGGGGCGCAATGTAGTGCACATGGAGTGATACAAGATATGCATCGTAGGTTAAATCGATTTTGTAGGCATTTAGATCGATTTTGTAATTGTCAGTACTGAAGGTGTCAACTTTGTACACATTTTAATTGTCAGTAAAGCTGTAGTAACTTATACATGGCTTGCACTGCAGGTTTTCTTTTCAATCATGGATCCAACAGAAGTGTTGAATATGAGGTTCCATTATAGGGGGAGTTCATCCATATTGGCCCAAGTCTTGATTATGTTTTTTTTTGACTGGGAACTGTAGCCAAGTCTTGATTATGTTGGGGGTGACACTGCAATGTCAGAGGTAGAGAGGGATAAGCTATCACTGCCTGAGCTGAAAGGACTTCTAGGAGATCATTTAGCTGTGAAAGAGAGCATGAAGCTGTATTTCCTTATGCCTGGGAGAGAGTTGCTAAATGGATTATTGTTTTTATATACTGATGAGGGTTGCATGAGGATGTCAGAGCATATTACAGATGGAGGTGTTGCTAACATATTTGTGGAATACAATGGAGAGCAAGATGAACCAGAGGAAGAGGATAGTGTGTCTGGTTTTGAAGCAGATGAATTGGATGACCTGGTTAACAATGGCAGTGAGCTTGAACCAGATGCAGTTATCATAGCAGAGGAAGAAGATGCTGTCCAGAGCAATGTTCAGCAAGTGAATGCAGTACCAGAGTCACACATATTGGAACATATCTTAGTTCCTAATGAGGGAGGTGTGGTAACTCAAGTGATAAGTAGCCCTATGAAGAACAATTGCAGAATTGATGATCTGTCCCCAAGCTTCTCAAATTCTCAATCCTTCTCAGCCGGTTGCTGCTAGCCAGATTGTAGCTCCAATTCCAGAGGATGCACGAAATGTTTCAGAGTCTAAAGATTCAGATGATCCAGATTATGTGGCACACACTGATGAAAGTGGGGAGGAATCAGAGGTAGTAGAGTTGAGAAAACATGCTAGAAAATTCAAGAAGAAGATGAAAGCTTTAGAAATTTGGTTTTCAAAGGAGTCTACAGGTCCAGTTCCTATAGAGCTAGTTGCTAATGTGGAAGAAGTTGTACATGACCTGAAGTTTGAGTCATCTGATCAGGACTATAGTTATGATGAAGATTAAGATGGCCAGATAGTTAGGAGGAAGAGCCAGTATGTTAGATTCAACCCAGACACAGAAATTCCACATTTTAGTTTGGGAATGGTTTTCAAGAGCAAGAACCAATTAGTGAAAGCACTAAAGAGGTATGGGCTTGCCACTAAAAGGAGCATATCATTTGTAAAATCCGAGGAGCATAGAGTGAGAGTAAAATGTGGCTGGCCTGGTTGCCCCTGGATGTTGTATGGTGCCAAGACAAGTAGACGCTCTAGGTTTCAAGTTATTACCTATGAAGATGAGCACAATTGTGCACAGTACAGGGAGAACAAGCTTGTTACTACTAAGGTGATTGCAAATAGATATGCGCACATTATCCTAGCATGTGGAAAATTGATAGCATTAAAGCCACAGTGCTCAAAGATATGTTTGCTGACATGTCAGTTTCAAAGTGCAAGGCAGCAAAGAAAATTGTACTTGACAAACTCATGCGTGGCATGAAAAGTGAGTACACAAAAGTGTTTGACTACCAACTAGAACTGCTCAGGAGCAACCCTGGCAGTACAGTGGCCATTAAATTAGATCCCACAGAGCTGCAGAAGAACATATTTCAGCAGTTTTATGTTTGTTTTGATGCTATGAAGAAATGTTTTAAAGCAGGGTGCAGGAAAGTCATTGGACTGGATGGCTGCTTTTTCAAGGGAGCTTGTTAAGGTGAATTGTTGGCTGCAATTGCAATGGATGCAAATAATCAGATGTGCCAGCGGCTTGGGCTGTGATGGAGAAAGAAACCAATGATAGCTGGAAGTGGTTTATTGTTCTGTTAATCAAAGACTTGGATATTAATGACCAAGGAGCAGGTTGGGTTTTCATTTCTGATCAGCAGAAGGTAATTCTTTACTTACTTACTTGCTTTAATTGCTTTGCTTACTTGCTTTACTTAAATGGAAATCTTATTTAGTAAATATGTAGTTTCTATTTGAAATCTTACTTGCTGTACTTACTGAAGTAATTAAATATGTAGTGTCTAGCTGAAGCAAACTTACATATTTACTAAATAAGTCATGTATCACTTTTGCAGGGCTTGATTAACAGCATGAGTGACTATTTGCCCAAGGCAGAGCACATGATGTGTGCCAGGCATATCTATGCCAACTGGAGGAAGGAATACAAGGACCATGAGTACCAAAAGAGATTTTGGGCAATTGCTAAAGCTGCAAACAGAGAAGATTTTAACTATAACAAGGCAAGGCTTGCTCAGCTAACTCCTGATGGTGCAAAGGATATCATGAGGACAGAACCAGTTCATTGGGCTAGGGCATTTTTTTCCTACAGGAGCTAAATGTGAATCTGTAGACAATAATCTTTGTGAGCCATTTAACAATGCCATCATAGAATCAAGGTTCTACCCAATTATTTCACAGCAAGAGATGATAAGAAAGAAGATGCTTGTTAGGGTGCAAGAGTAGAGAGCCAAATCAGCAACATGGAAGGGCAAAACTTGCCCAAATGTTGGGATTTGAGGTGCAGCACATGAAGGGCAGAAAATGAAGTACATAGTAAATCTTGAAAAAAAGGATATGTACTGGTGGTTACTTTCAGCTGGCAAGCCTCCCTTGTTGTCATGCTATTTCAGCTATTTACAGGAGTGGTAGAAAGGTAGATGACTACATAGACAAGTGCTACTGGATTGAGACATTCAATAAAATTTATGAGCATTGTCTCCAGCATGTTCTAGGAGAAGAAAACTGGCATGTGTCTCAAAACCCTAGGCCAATTGCACCTGGATACATTGCCATGCCAGGAGCAAGGAAGAAGAACAATGACAGGAGGAGAGAAGAGGGTGAAGCTCCAAAGGGAAAGAAAATGAGCAAGCATGGCATAGAAATCTCTTGTGGATCTTGTGGGCTTAAGGGACACAATAAAAGTGGTTGTAAGAAGAATGGAGATAGAACCCAGAAAACTAAATCATTTCTTGGAAAAAGAGGAAGAAAGCAAAGGGAAACAGAGGTACTAACCTGATCATTGCTCTGTTTTTCTTACTTTTGAACTATGAAAATACATAATTAGTTAGCTCTGATCATTCATCTCCTTTGTTTGTAGCAAGCTCAGACTGATGGATCAAAATCATCAGCTCCAACTAGGTCTAAAGCTCCAAGAACTAAAGCTCCAGCAGCAAGCTTTCAACCTCCTAGAACTAGAGCAGCAAGCTCTCAACCTGGCACATCAGGATCTCAAGCTGCAACATCAAGATTCAGAGCTCCTATAGTGCCTACTAGCTCCAATCCTGCTGGAAGCACTATAGCTGGGAGAGGAGTAGGGAGAGGATCATGGAGAGGATCTGGGAGAGGATCAGGCAGAGGACCAGCAAAATCAGGCTTGGGGAGCTACTTTTATGCTAGTGGCAATTTCTGAAGATGTTTTCCAGCTTATGGATTATATCTTTAGTAGTTGTGGTTTGGATGTCACTTTTACTACTGTATGAACTTGTGTTTTGGATGTCACTTTTGAACTATGGCTTTTTGAACCATGTAATGCCGTCACTCCTTTTGAACCATGTAATGCTGGCATTCTGAACTAGTTGTCAACCAAGATATATGCTGCCAAAATTTATGGTGATGTGTCTGACTAAATGTTCTCTCAATTCCATTTGCATTTAACCATTCCATATGTTCTGTCATCGACCATTTGGTAGTCATCGGCCCTTTGCTAATCATCGACCCTTTGGTAGTCATCGACAAGTCATCGACCATTTGGTACTCATCGAGTAGTCATCGACCATTTGGTACTCATCGACTAGTCATCGACCATTTGGTACTCATCGACTAGTCATCGACCCTTTGGTAGTCATCGACTAGTCATCGACCATTTGGTACTCATCGACTAGTCATCGACCCTTTGGTACTCATCGACTAGTCATGGACAAGTCATCGACCCATAACGATTCGTTGACTCGAAAACCTTGGGATGCCATTATATATACACACATGCTGCCAAAAGCAATATATATATATATATATATATGCTGCCAAAAGACCTTTTGTTGGCACTCTCATTTTCCAAAAGCCCATTCACAGTAACATTCACAATTTTAATTCACACCATATGTTGCCAAAAGCCCAAAAGATCTCTTTCATATTCATTTCAGCCATCACCATATCCACTACAATGTAATACCACTGAACTACATCACCACAAAAACCTCTAACTCTACTGAGACAGGAGGAAACCTGCAACTAAACCAGCAACAAAGAGAAATAAGCCATAAAACAGACACTTGTACATCTGCATCTCATCTCTGCTAGCACATGTAGCTCTAGTTTCTGCTACCAAAGCATTTTTCCTCTCCAATTCCTCTTTCAAAACAGCAACCTCTCCTTCCCTTGACTAGTCAGCAAGCTCATCATCCAGCCTCCACACTTTATCCCGTAGGTCTCCTAGCAATTGACGAAGAAATGGAGTCGTGGGGGTGTCATGCCAGTCGATGAAGCCATGCTGTTCAGTTCATGACACAAAAAATTCAGAGTTTGACACAACAAAAACAGAAAAAAGAGGACAAGTGAGGAATCAAGCATACCTGAGAATCTACGTAGGAATAATATCTCCTACCAGGGTTCACCGGACTCCAGGATATCCACCGCGGCGCCTTCCTGCTGCACCGAGCGCAAAAATCACTGCTGGCTCGTAAGCCATTGGTTGCTCCTGATAGGGCACCGGAGACCTTCCTGCTGCGCCTCTCCTTCAGAGCCCACCGCCTCGAGAAGCCGATGAATCACCGGAGGAGCAAGACATCGTGGTTGTTCGCCGCGATGGCGGCAGCGGCACACTCTTTCTATCGCTGACGAACCCTAGAACGTCGTTCCCCACTGAGAAAGAGAGAGCTGGGAGAGGGGCGTAATTAAGTAGCAAACCCGGCGGCCCGTAGTGCCACGTCACCTAATCCTCCTCTCAGACATAATTAGGACTAAAACGACTGGAATTAGGGAGTTCAGGGTACATACTTCCGGGCTTTGGAGGTTGGGGTTTAAAATCAACGATGCGTACGTGTTCAGGGTTTAAAACAGACTTTACCCGGCCCAACGCGAGTAAATCTCGCCTCGCCTGCATGCCTGACCACCCTAATCCGTCTCGCCTCTCACGGGCAAGCTCATCCCCGAGCTCACCAACCATGCCACGACAGCTACCTCGCCGGCCACACTACCCTGCTCCGTCGATCCTTAATCTAACGACTAGCCGTGTAACCCCCATCTTCTCCCTGGTTCGCCGCCAGAACATGCCCCATCGCTACCACTTCCACCACGCTGGTGCACCGTTTTGGATCAGAAAGAAGCTTAGCACGCATCCAGGCGCCCCCCGGTATGCATGCACCCCTACTAGGGTTTGATTCATCTCATCTTTCTTCTATTTTTAATCACTTGTTTTGATGTTGAGTTACTTTTGATGCAATGTTTGCTTCGATTATTTAGATCGAGTGTATATGTGTTATTTGTATGTGATCTCTATAATAAACAACACTAGTATTTCTCTCGATCAAGCTCTCCGAAGTAGTAGCTAAGATACAGAGTTTACATGAATTGGGGAATTGTGGTTGCAGGAAGAACATGAAGAACAGGAAAGGGGAACATAGTAGGAAGCCGCCGCCGATAGCCTGATCCTCTGGATGCCTCCTCTATTTGGTGTTCCTGGCTTAAGTATCGATGTGAGCTTGGTTGGCCCATTCTGGTCCCAGGTAGCGCTCGTTGGGTCTTGGGGTTCTCGTGGGCCTGATGGTTGCATTCTTGTCGTGGCTGACCACGGGGTCCATGCTGGTAGGGACCCTAACACCCCCTCCCCTCTTGTGAAATGGCTTGCCCCCAAGCCGCCGCATGGGGAAACCGCGCCTGCAGAGTTTCTTGATCCTCCCATGTTGGTTCCATACGTGATGCTTCCGACCACTTCACCTTGACTTGTTCGACCATCGCTCCGTTCTTACGGCACCATTTAGTCTGAAGTATCTCCACAGGAACAACTAATTCATCAAGATTGCAAGGAAGTTCAGATATGACTGGCGTAGCAAGAAGCAGGGCACGGCGTAGCATTGATACATGGAACACTGGATGCACTGTCGCCTGAGGTGGGAGTTGCAACTTGTATGCCACCTCGTTGATCTTCTTGATGATAGGAAATGGCCCATAGAACTTGAACGACAGCTTATGATTCACCCGTGGCGCCATCGATGACTGGACATATGGCTGCAACTTGAGATAAACCATGTCCCCGACAGAGAACTCGCGAAACAAGCGTTTCTTTTTAGCATGCGACTTCATGTAGTTGCGAGCACGGTGCAGATGTTGCTGTACCAGGTCTTGGATCACTGCTCGTTCCTCCAGCCATGCTGTGAGAGAAGGAACCGAGCACGAATTAGTTGCTGACAAACCCCAGTGTTTGGGTTCGTGCCCGAACATTGCCTTAAACGGTGTCATGTCGAATGATGCGACGAATTGTACCAAAACTAGGCTAGTGGGAAGGTCTTGACACACTGGTTCACACGCTCTGTCTGTCCGTTGGACTGCGGATGGTTGGCCGTGCTCAGCCGCAGATCCGTACCTGCATATTGAAACAACTCCTGCCAAAACTTGCTTGTGAAGATTGTATCTCTGTCCGACACAATTGCTTTGGGGAACCCTTTATCTTGTATATCTGAGACATGTAGATCTGAGCCACTTTTGCTGCTGTGTACGGATGTGTCAAGGGCAGGAAGTGAGCATACCATGTCCTCTTATCCATAATCACCTATAAACAATTGAATTTCCATGATTGCGGCAGCCCGTCGACAAAATCCATTGTGATTAGATCCCATGGTTCAGCCGGAATTGGAAGAGGTTTGAGAAGACCTCGTGATGCTGCCATGTCCGGCTTTGCTTGCTAGCACACCGTACAACACTGCACATAGTAATTGATATGGGTTTTCATCTTAGGCCAGGCAAACAAACGACGGATTCGACGATACGTGACTGGAAACCCGGAGTGACCACCCATAGCATTGTCGTCGAAGGCTGGCATGATTTGCTGCTCAAGAGAAGTCGACCCACCCAGCCAAATCCGGCTGCGGAAGCGCAAGATACCTTGTTGCAAGGAATACCGTCCTTTCGGATCTGCTCTGATAGCTAGTTGAGTAAGCAATTTCTGCACTTGAGGATTTCTATTGTAGCTATTCAATACATCTTCTGGCCATGCTGGCTGACAGACCGAAATCAGGGCCAATGTCTCTGTCGCTAGGCCTCTCGACAAAGCATCTGCCGCTGTATTATCCGTGCCTTTCTTTTATTTGATGCGGGATTGCAACCCAATAGTTTGGTAATTTCCTTCTGTTGCCAGGGGTGGTAAGGTGTTGCTGTTCCAGATGTATCAGACTTTTTTGGTCAGTGAAGATGACGATTTCCGCATGCTGCAAATACGGTCGTCACTGGTCCACCTCGACTGTGACTGCCAGATACTCCTTTTCGTAGGTAGACAACCCTTGATACCTGGGAGACAAAGCTTTTCTCATGAATGCAATTGGGTGACCTTTTTGCTGCAGCACGGCCCCAATTCCTTTGTCACTAGCATCTGTTTCCACCACAAATTTCTCATTGAAATCCGGCAGAGCAAAGACCGGTGCCGATGTGAGTTGCTCCTTCAACGGTTGAAAGGAAGTGTCGGTGTTGCTGGTCCAAACAAATGGTGCACCTTTCTTCAGGAGGTTGAAAAGAGGTCGTGCGATCACACCAAAATTTCGCACAAAGCGCCTGTAGTACCCTGCTAATCCAAGGAAGCTGCACACTCTTTGACATCAGTAGGGTCCCCCCAATTAGCGACTGCATGTACTTTCGCAGGTTCCGTTGCTACCCTGGCTAAACTTATGACATGCCCTAGGTAGGACAGTTGTTGTTGACCAAACTCACACTTGGATCGTTTCACTTTCCACTGATCTCTCTTCAATAGGGTCAGTACTTGCTTCAAGTGTTGCACGTGCTCCTCCAAGGTTTGGCTGATAACCAGTATAAAATCAAAGAAAAACTAGACACAGTGGCGCAGAAGAGGGTGCAGAGTAGTGTGCATGGCCCCATTGAATGTGCCTGGTCCTCCAGCAAGTCCAAGTGTCGGTGTCAAAACCGGCGGATCTCGGGTAGGGGGTCCTGACTGTGCGTCTAGGATCGATGGTAACAGGAGACGGGGGACACAATGTTTACCCAAGTTCGGGCCCTCTCTACGGAGGTAATACCCTACTTCCTGCTTGATTGATCTTGATGAATATGAGTATTACAAGAGTTGATCTACCACGAGATCGTAATGGCTAAACCCTAGAAGTTTAGCCTATGTGAATATGGTAATGAGTATATGTGTTCTCCTTTCCGAACTATCCCCTTTGGTTTATATAGACACCGAGGGGATCTAGGGTTTACATGGAGTCGATTACATAAGAAGGAATCTTCGGTCGCCAAGCTTGCCTTCCACGCCAAGTAGAGTCCAATCCGTACACGAGTATGGTCTTCGGTCTTCATGTCTTCACAACCCATCAGTCCGGCCCATGGATAACAGGCAGGACGCCCAAGTACCCCTTAATCCGGGACTCCCTCAGTAGCCCCTGAACCTGACTTCAATGACGAGGAGTCCGGCGCGCAGATTTGTCTTCGGCATTGCAAGGCGGGTTCCCTCCTTCCGAACTCCAGAATAGTCTTCGGATGAAGTAAGTATATCCGGACCCGTGTATATAATTGCAGAGAATACAATATCCCACGAGCCCAACTTGTTGATAACTGTTCATGACATCGTGTCATGCCTGCCCGGTTACTATTTCCAACCATCGGCTAGCGAGCCGCCCCACGTCTCGGGGCGCGGTTTTATTGGCACGTCTCGTCAAGGCAGAGATCGTGTCCCTTTATTTACGGGATTTTTATTAATGCAGGCGTGGGTAACCCAACCGTCCCCTGGGTACAACTCCTTGGTGATAGGTAAGTTTAGAGACCCAGGGGGAGACACCCAGTATTCGGGGCCTTTATATAGAGACCTAGTCTCATCTTCTTCCCTTGCGCTTGCTCTTTCCTCAACCCCAGCCACCCCAAGTTCCAACCCTCGGGTTCCAATCGCCACCAGCCCTAATCATGTCTGGATCCAACCGTAGGGCCGGTGGGTGGCCTCTTCTGTCACAGAGGAGGATATTACGAAGCTCCGCGTAGCGAGGTATCTGACCCCGGAAATCCTTCATCGGCTTCCGGGACAAGGGCAAGTTATACCGACCCCCAGATCTGGCGAGAGGGTAGTATTTGTATCCCACTTCCTTCACGGTCTAGGGTTCGCGCTTAACCCCTTCGTCCAGGGGCTCATGTTCTACTATGGGCTAGATTTTCACGATCTGGCCCCGGACTCTGTTCTCCTTATCTCGACATTTATCGTCACGTGTGAGGCCTTCCTCCGGACTCCTCCGCACTTTGGTTTGTGGATCAAGACCTTTGATGTGAGGCCGCAGGTGACAGAGGAGGAGCAGGCAGAGTGCGGCAACGTCATAATAGGCAAGCTGGACGACGTGGTTTGGCCCGAAGGATCTTTCGCCAAATCTTCCGACCTATGGCAGCAGGGGTGGTTTTATATCAACGAGCCGCGGGGCTCCAAGTGGGCGGCTACACCTGCGTTCCGACCCGGCCCTCCAATTCAGCTCGCTTCATGGATCAATAAGGGATTGGACTGGGGATCCATCAATGAAGTGCAGACTCTGCAAAGTCGCATCCGAAGCCTTACCGAGAAGGGCATCGATCTTGTGAACTTCGTTCAAGTAATGCTGGTCCGCCGGATCCTGCCATGTCAGCGGCGGCCTCTCCGTATGTGGGAGTTTAACCCAGAAGGGCGGCGGACTCTACAACACTTCTTAGGCACTACGCATGAAGGAATGTGGAGATTATATTTCGGGGAACGAGAGCAATGGCCGGACACCACCGAAGACGTTGGCCTTGACTGCAATCATCCGGACACTTCGGTAAGTACTTGATATCCGAGCACCTTCCATTCAAGCATCTCTTAACAAGATACTGAACAATCCGTCCCTGTACAAGACTGGATAAAGAAAGCGGTGCTAATCTGGTGTCCGGCACCTCTTCCCGAAGACCCTGCGACCGCCCTGCTGACGAGAATGCTGATTCCGACACCGTACCAGGTGGCTGCGTTCGGGGAAACCGAAATCCTTTTGCCCAAGGGTAAGGGTGCAGAGGGAGCCCTCCATGGCAAGAAGAGGGCCGCCTCCGAAGATCAGGAGGGGAAGCCTTCCAAGAGAGGAAAAACGCCATCGTCGAGCGGCTTGGGCCGGGCGAGCGAGGCTGTCGTAGATCTTGATGACGAGGACGAACCTCGAGGCAAACCATAAGTGAGGCTGGGGCACTTTAAACGCACCTCATTCTTTTCCTACTAGTGAAGTGATCATCCGATATATGTTCATCCACGCAGGTTAACGCCTGGTGCTTCTCAATCATCCTCCTCCTCGAGAGATCTTCTTCCGGAGATGATGGAGAGTGACACGCCTTCTCCGGCCTCATCGCCCAATATGGGGGATGATACCGAGGTATCGTCCCAAAGCGCTCCTCCCGAACACCAAGTAGTACAGGAAACGAAGAAGGCGTTACCCGAAGGCGGTGCCTTCCTCACTCGGGGTTCTGGGATCGAGACTGGCGTCCCCGAACCGTCCGGTTTACAGCCGGAGACGGTCCTGAAGGCAAGTAAGCGGGTTCCTTCACAGGAATGCCGTACTCCGGCGGCGGTTCCCGAAGACCCAGGAGCGCCGGAAATGCTGACAGACATGCTACAACGAGCGTCCATTTCAGAAGAGCACCATTCCTTGATGGTTACGGTGGTCAAAAGGGTTCTATGCGCGAAGAGTGGATTGAACGAGGCCTTCACGAGCCTTCTAAGAGGTTTTGAGGTTTTGATGTAGTTTTGTCAATTGAATTTTATTGACAGAATGCACCTGTTGTATATGCAGTAGCCCCTGAGACTCGGATTGCCTTCCGAAGGAAGCGATCGGGGGATCAAAGAGATATGCTCAGGTATTAACCTTGATTTAATTTGAAATACAGGCTGCTTCCCCTCCTGTGGCTGCCCGAAATACGGAAGTAGCCGAACTTCAGCGAAAGCTGGATATTGTGGAGGATGACATTGCATTGATCAACAGGCGTCTTGATGACTCACAAGGTATGTATTTCGAGCATTCTTTACACCAGTGTGCTTGGCGCGAAAAAGAGCTTTATATGAAATGTGCATGAAATGCAGATGGTGCTGTCGCCGTGGAGGCTCTTCGGGCAGAGCTAGTCCGGGCCAAGGAGCGGGCCCGGTTTAGTGATGCTGCTGCTGAATGGGGATCGGCTGAATTGAAGGCTGAACAGGCTGCACGATGCCAGGACGAGGAGAAGATATCCACGATGACACTCGCGTTGGAGAGTGCTACTGGCCGCTGCGAATTTCTTGAGAAGCAGAATAAAGCCTTAGCGGCTGAACTGGACAAGGCCCGACAGGAGGCGAGAGAAGCGCGATCAGAATCCAGAGCACTCCGTGAGGAGGTTCGGTAGGCGAAGGAGATAGTGGCTGGAAAGCCTTTTCTGCTGTAGACTAAGTTCGGCGACCCGGACTATGCTCAGCTGAACCAAGTGTGGAGTTCTTCGGACGGGTATTTGGACTTGCCGAAGAGTTCTTCCGATGCAACACGGTATTACCAAGCGCGAGTTGGATATGCAACGGAGAAGCTTTTTTGGTCACAGTTTGGCGCGTCAAAGCGCCCTCTGCTGCTCAATGAACAGATGTCCCAATGCGCCGAACTTCATAGGGTATCTGGCGCTGCCATGAAGGATGTCATAATCCGGCTGTGGCCAACCAAGCCTGTGCCGAATAGCTATTTCGGTTTGGTGCAGAAGCTTGTGGATGTGGTGCCGCGAATGGTTGCTGCGAAGCGATCGGCGTGCATTGAAGGTGCACGGATGGCCTTTGCCCGAGTCAAGACATTCTGGGGAAAGATGAAGGCCATCGACGTCGCGACGAAGGGTCCGCCTGAAGGCAAGGACCGTCCAGAACCGGAGCGTTATTTTGAAGACGTCCTGGAGGCCGCCCGCTTGATAGAGGGTCAGTGCTCGAAAAACATAATGTTCGAGTGAGGTGTATGATGATTGTAAAAGACAATTTTATAGTTAATGTATTTATGTTTTGCTCGAAAAGCGTGAACTCCTCCTGAGTGGTCGTTTTTAATATAATCTGAAAGTTTTCCAGTCGTCGGCTTCAGCCCCCTCGTAGGAAGTACGGGGGTGTTCGGAAAAGCATTTAATCACTCTTTAACCAACGTCTTGGTCCATGAAGGAGGTGATAATGCGGCGAACCAGGCAATCGGACTTAAGGCGTTAACACTTTCACTTAACCATAGGAGTTTTATGGTGGGGCTACGACATAGCCCTTGGTGTGTATGCGGCGTATGGTGCCTTACATATCTGATCTGAAAAAGATCCCTCGTGTTACACGGAGAATCGCTAAAGATTCCAATAAGTCGTCAAGTGGTTGACCAGCTCTCGCTGCATCATGACAGTCAGTTTTCGGCTTTCTCTACTGAGGTGCTCATCCGGTTTAGGCCAGGGCACAATCACAGTAGTTCTCCCTTTATTACCCTAGCCGATAGAGCGGAACATAGGGTAGCAAGCACAGGAGCCGGGCAACCCAACTATTGACCCAAGACAATGATTCGGAGCTGATGCATATAAGGCCAAACTTGCGACGCCGAAGTACGCTATATAGTTGTTCAGACTTTTACTGGCAACTCATTCGTTCCCATGCCGAGCCCCTGGCAGGGTGTGCCGAGGTGCATCTCCAAAGCAGCCGTTGAGGCCGTACTTATTGTTGAAAGAGTATGAAGGATCGATTCGGGTGAGGCTTACTTAGAACGGAGCGATGTGCCAATGATAAATTTATGTATATATATATATATATAAGAAACCACGAACCCGGCTATTTGACATGCTCGGGGTCGGGATCAGAGGAAAAAGGGCATAGTACAGGCTCGGAATAAAGAGTGTGGTCTACAAAAAGTTATTTTGGACCTCGTGTCGCACGTTTGCGTCGCCCGTCCTCGGGGAGGGGAACCCTTAGCGGAAGCAGCCCCTTAGGTGAGCATATGGATCCGAACTCTCATAGAGTCCGTTGTAGATGCTGTCCAGTTGGTCACCTGTTCTTTAGGGGTGATACAGAAAAATAAGGAAACAGATAAAAAACGTTACGGGAATGCTTGTAGGGTTGTCCATATTGTGCTTCCGCCGATGCCCATGGTATCTTGAGTGCGTAGTGATGCGCGCGTGGTGCAAATTTTGCCAGTACAGTAGGTGGGTGGCAGAAGCCGAACTGCTATTTTCGTTCCGGGAGTGGTCGAACATCGGAGGGAAACTGTTTCTGGCCCCTGGTGTTCTGCTGGCAAGCCGATCCGTCGTATTTATCGCCTGGTGGCCTCCTCCCCTTGTGATCAGCGTTAAGCTTGCCTGCCTGCTTGAAGACCAAACATTTTTGGTTGGTATGATTAGCTGGCCTATCAGGGTGACCGTGAATCTGGCAAGGTCGGTCCAATATCCTGTCAAGGGTGGATGGTCCATCCTGGTTTGCCTTTAGTGGCTTCTTCCATTGACCGGGCTTCAGATTGTGAAATCCGGCGTTCACCGCTGTGTGTGTTCGGTTCGTCGTGGCTTGCCGTTGCCATCTCGGATTTCGGAAGTTCCTGGGCCGCTGGCGTCGTTGCTTTTACGAGCAAGCCAGTTGTCTTCTCCCGCGTAGAAGCGGGTCATTAGAGCGGTAAGGGCTGTCATGGATTTGGGTCCTTCCTGGCCGAGGTGACGCGCTAGCCATTGATCCCGGACGCTATGTTTGAAGGCCGCAAGGGCTTCTGCGTCCGGACAGTCGACAATTTGGTTCTTTTTGACTAAGAACCTGGTCCAGAGCTCCCTGGCTGACTCGCCGGGCTCCTGGAAAATGTGACTTAAGTCATCGGCGTATAATGGACGGACATATGTTCCCTGGAAGTTGTCTCGAAAGTCGTCTTCCAAATCTTTCCAGTTGCCAATAGAATTTTCTGGCAAACTGTTTAGCCAGTACCGAGCTGGCCCTTTAAGCTTGAGAGGTATGTATTTAATGGCGTGGAGGTCGTCTCCGCGGGCCATGTGAATATGGAGGAGGTAATCCTCGATCCATACCGCGGGATCTGTTGTCCCTGTAGGGGAACGCGATAGAAAACAAACATTTCGGTATAGCGAGCACGCCCAGGACCACTATGGAGACTGCATACAAGGTTTGATCTGATCCGTACCGACTCGAAGCGCAGCGGAAGAAGAGTCGGCGGAGATCGTTGGTGTAGATGCCCGCAGCTAGGATTTACAACCTCCCAACCGCGAGGATGTACTCCCTCTCCGGACAGCCCTTCGGGAGGCGGTCGGACAGTCCCCCGGACGATGTCGCGGACAGCCCTTCGGGAGGATCCTCGAAACTCGGACGGTAACTCGGACAGCCCTTCGGGAGGATACTCGAACAGCCCCTCGGGCAAAATATCGAAACTACAATCTCTCTACGGGGTTGCACACTTACGGTGTCAGCTATCCGGCAGGGCTTCACCGTCCAGAACTAGTTCCTGCCGGAACCCAGACAGCCTTTCGGCTCTACGAAACTATTTCGCTGGGAGGGAGAGAGAAGCCAGACAAGTCATGGCATGTGTATGAGAGCAAGGGATGATCTTTGGGCAGCCCCCTCACCCCCTATTTATAGGAAAACCAAGGGGTAGGGTGCCTCCACAAATTACCAAAACTCCCATGCATTATTTCACACATGAGGGTGTTATGGGCAAAATGGGAGGCCATGTGGAGCTCCATGGAGCACCACCATGTTTGGCCGTCCAAACCCTTGGGGGGCCCCCATGAGGGGCTTCCTTGGCCCCCAAGCCCTTCTAGAAGCCTTTTCACAAAAGCCCTAAAAGGTGGCTTTCCAAAAAATATCCATAAAGCTGATTTTCACTATTCATGACGACATTTTTCAGCGTCCATTTGAACTGAAAATATTTATGTGGGCTTAGAACATTTTCAGTACCCACTAAAATAATTTTCAATGCGTTCCGAAACAATCCTGGTTTAGTGATTTTCATCTGCGAAACGCATCTGAAGTGGCTCCGGCAGCTCCGGAACATTTCCTGTTTTTATCCCGAAAAATTCCAAGAAGTTTCCGGAATGATTCTGGCACCCTCCAAGAATTATCAGGCATGTACCGAAACCAATTTGACTTAATAGTATATCCCGAAACAACTTTTCGGTTTCACCGAAACTCATCCGATGACCTCTCTCTGCGGAACTTTTCCGCTGTCCGAAACTTTTACGGTGTCCGAAACTTTTTCGGTGATTTTTTCTCAGGCTCCCTGTCTAGTATTCAGCAGATAGATGACCCTTAAGCGTGTGACCCTATAGGTTCGGTGAAGTATAGACATGACCCGGAACCCCTTCCGATCAATGATCAACATCGGAGCCGTGGACACCCATATTGACCCCTATACCCACACGAATGAATATTCGAGTGAACCTCCAGTTGTAGTGAGCTATTCCTGTTGCTTCACGATATGTCACAAACACCCGAGGTGAGATTTATTGCATCCCCGTGGACGAACAATTGGTCCACCATGCAAGTTACCTCGTTACCGGTTCTGTTCTGTTTTCTCGTTTCCGTGTTCCAGCATCCCAGTGATCAAATCACAAGTTGTCTGGCCAGACGATTATGGATACCGTAACACCGAGAGGGCCCGAGAATATCTGTCCATCGTCGGAGGAGCAAATCCCAATCTTGAGCTATCTCGTTACTTGCCATACTTTTCCGTGAACCCGTAAGCCGCCGTAATAGCCACCCAGTTACGGATGACGTTTAACAAACCCCAAAGTTCACGAAGCAAGTACGAAGGAACTCGATACTCTCATGGTCTAAGGAATTATGCAAACATTAACTATCTCTGTGTTATTAACCATAAACTTGTGATGAAAAGAATCTCATAGCATAACATCAATTTGGGTCGATTCAACACAAGTGTTCTACCAACATCGCGCCCTCAGAATTGCCAGCATAGACATGCCCATGATCAGGAAAACAGGATCATCATGCAATACATGAGCCAGTCTTAGAGGCAAGACTAGGAATACATTTTACCGTTTAGTATACCACACGTGCACATGAGTTTCCCTCCGAGCCTCGTGGATATTGGAGACTCGAGAATCATTGCAGTTATAGCATGGAAGCTAAAAATTCATTACAAACTTTGGAGATACAAAATAACTGTTATTACTGCCTCTAGGGCATATCTCCTACAGACTCCCACTTGCACTAGAGTCATAATCCAGTTACATGGCTTCCCTAACACCAATGGCTATCCGGTGCTGCTCATGCTTTGCTCATGGTAGAGGCTTTGTCATCGGGTCTGACATGTTCAGATCCGTGTGAACTTTGCGTACTTTCACGAAACCCTCTTCGACATGATGTCGAATGAGTTTATATTTGCGTTCAATATGTCTTGTCTTATGGTGCGAACTTGGCTCCCTTGCCTGAGCCACGGCGCCACTATTATCACAATAGATCTCCACCGGGTCCTGGGCACTAGGAACCACACCAAGGTCTTCAAGAAATTGCTTGATCCATACCGCCTCCTTGAAGGCTTCTGAAGCAGCAACATATTCCGCCTCCGTCGTAGAATCCGCCACAGTCTTTTGTTTGGAACTTCTCCAATCAACTGCACCACCGTTCAATATGAAAACATAGCCTGATTGAGATTTGAAGTCATCTGGGTCAGTCATGAAGCCTGCATCAGTGTAACCACTTACAATGAGCTCTTCATCACCTCCGTACACAAGGAGTAAATCCTTGGTCCTTCTGAGGTACTTAAGAATACCCTTGACTGCGGCCCAGTGTTCCAATCCTGGATCACTTTGGTACCGGCTGCTAACACTTAGGGCATAGGAAACGTCCGGTCTTGTACATAGCATGGCATACATAATAGAACCAACTCCCGAGGCATATGGAACATCATTCATTTGCACTCGCTCATCGAGAGTCCGAGGACACTGATTCTTGCAAAGCACTGTGCCAGGTGACATGGGGAGAAGGCCCTTCTTGGAGTTCTCCATGTTGAACCTTTTCAACACCTTGTCAATGTACGTGCTTTGGCTAAGCGCTATCAGGCGTTTTGATCTATCTCTATAGATTCTGATGCCTAATACATATGCCGCTTCGCCTAAGTCTTTCATTGAAAAACTTTTCTTCAATGAGTCTTTTATTTCGCTAAGAAAATTCACGTCATTTCCAATCAATAATATGTCATCCACATACAAGATTAGAAATGCTTTTGCGCTCCCACTAAACTTCTTGTAAACACAAGATTCTTCGTCATTCCTGATGAAGCCAAATTCTTTGACCACTTCATCAAAACGAATGTTCCAGCTCCTTGACGCTTGCTTCAGACCATAAATGGCTTTCTGAAGTTTGCATACCTTTCCAGCATCCTTATGAACGACAAAACCTTCTGGCTGTATCATGTATACATCCTCTTTGAGGTTTCCATTTAGGAAAGCCGTTTTGACATCCATCTGCCATATTTCATAATCGAAATAAGCAGCAATTGCTAGTAATATCCGAACAGACCTAAGCATAGCTACGGGCGAGAAAGTCTCGTCGTAGTCCACTCCTGGAACTTGTGTGAACCCTTTCGCGACAAGTCTAGCTTTGTGGATAGTAATGTTACCATCCGCGTCTGTCTTCCTTTTGAAAATCCATTTACAACCAATCGGCTTTACGCCTTCAGGAAGTTCTTCCAAGTTCCAAACTTGGTTTTCGTACATGGATTCCATTTCGGATTTCATGGCCTTGTGCCATTCCTTTGAGCTGGGCCCCGCCATCGCTTCCTTGTAGTGCGCAGGTTCATCGTCTTCAAGAATGAAGATTTCATTATGAAACCACTCAGGTGGCTGGATAGCCCTACCTGATCTGCGCGGTTCAGTTACAACATTGTCTGAAGTCTCCGCATCATATGCGACAACTTCAGGCTCAGTTGCAGGGATAATTAGCGGAATTTCTTCCGGTTCCTTAGCCATATCAACTGTTGCCGAAGATTCACTAATCTCATCAAGTTGTACTGTCCTCCCACTTAATTCTTTGGCGAGAAACTCTTTCTCAAGAAATTGTCCATTTCTGGCAACAAACACTTTGTTATCGGACGGGTGGTAGAAGGAATACCCAATTGTTTCCTTGGGATAACCTACAAAGTAACATTTGTCTGATCTGGGATCTAGTTTGGTAGGTTGTAAACGTTTTACGTATACCTCACAACCCCAAATCCTGAGATGCGACAAACCGGGTTTCTTCCCGTTCCATAACTCGTATGGTGTCGTCTCAACTGATTTAGACGGTGCTCTGTTAAGTGTGTGAGCAGCAGTTTCCAGTGCGTGACCCCAAAAAGATATCGGAAGATTTGTAAGAGACATCATCGACCTTACCATGTCCAACAAGGTTCGGTTACGTCGTTCCGATACTCCATTTCTTTGTGGAGTTCCGGGAGGCGTAAGCTGTGAAACGATTCCACGGTCACTCAGATGTTGGCCAAACTCATGACTAAGATATTCGCCTCCGCGATCAGACCGCAGAAACTTAATCTTTTTGTTACGATGATTTTCTACCTCATTCTGAAATTCTTTGAACTTTTCAAAGGTTTCCGACTTATGCTTCATTAAGTAGATATAGCCATACCTAGTCAAATCATCAGTAAAAGTCACGAAGTAGAAATACCCACCCCGTGCGCCTGTGTTCATTGGACCACATACATCACTATGTATTATTTCCAATAATTCACCCGCCCGTTCAGGATGACCCGTGAACGGCGTCTTGGTCATTTTCCCCATCAGGCAAGCTTCACATGTGTCAAATGACTCAAAATCAAAGGACGGTAAAACTCCATCTTTATGGAGTTTTTGCATGCGTTTCTTTCCGATGTGGCCAAGCCGACAGTGCCACATGAAAGTGGTGGTGGTATCAGCCTTCTTAAGGCGTTTAGCATTCACGTTAAAGACATCATTTCCACATTCAAGATTTAGTATGAAAAGGCCCCCAACAATGGGTGCAAATCCATAAAACATATCCTTACAATAAAGTGAACAACCATTGTTCTCAGACTTGTACGAATACCCATCGTGTACTAAACATGATCCGGAGATAATGTTTCTACACAACAGTGGAACAAAATAACAGTTACTTAGTTCTAAGATAAATCCTGAAGGGAGACGTAGAGGCATAATGCCGACGGCTTGAGCGGCGATCCCAGCGCCGTTCCCGACGCGCATCACGACTTCATTCTTTGCCAGCTTGCGCACCTTCTGAAGCCCCTGTATCGAGTTGCAAATGTGAGCAACCGATCCGGTATCAAATACCCAAGACTTAGAATTTTCGCTAGCAAGCAAAACGTCAATGACATTAACTTGTATAACAATTATACCTTTTCCGGTTTTCCCGGTCTTCTTATCTTCCAGATACTTCTTGCAGTTTCTCTTCCAGTGTCCTGTGCCCTTGCAGTAGAAGCACTCAGTTTCATTCTTGGCTCCGCCCTTAGAGTTGCTTTGGGAGCCGGTCTTACCGGCGCCCTTGCCCTTCTTTGGCTTGCCTTTCTTTTTGAAACTGGCGGTTTTATTCACAAGCAACACTTGCTTGCGATTTTTCCGCAGTCCTCCTTCTGTAGTTTTCAGCATGGCGAGCACCTCTTCCGGTGTCTTCTCCATCCCTGTCATGTTGTAGTTCATGACAAAACCGTCGTAAGACGGGGGGAGTGAAGAAAGCAACATGTCCATCATATGGCCAGGTGGAAGTGGAAATTCTAGGGCTTTAAGCCTTTCAGAATAGCCAATCATTTTGACCACGTGTTCACCAACTGAACTACCCTCAGCCATCTTGCATTCCATCAAAGCCTTCATGATATCAAATCGTTCAGACTTTGCGGTTTCCTTGTACAGAGCATCCAATTCCCGGATCATATCACGGGGTTTATGGAATTCAAAACGTTTTTGAAGCCCTGGACTCATGCAAGCTAGCATGAGGCACTGCACTAAGTTGTGATCATCATCCTTAGTGGCCCAGACATTTTGTTCATCTTCCGGGGCCTCTGCCGCCGGTTTAGCTGGAAGAGCAGTTTCAAGCACGTACAATTTCTTAGCGCTCCTGAGGACAATCCTCAGGTTACGGACCCAGTCCGCATAGTTGTTTCCAGTCGTAGCTAACTTCTCTTTCTCTAACATCGGGCCTAAGTTGAACGCGGTGTTGCGAGCCATTTGATCTACAACG
Source organism: Triticum aestivum (assembly GCF_018294505.1). Lineage (NCBI taxonomy): Eukaryota > Viridiplantae > Streptophyta > Magnoliopsida > Poales > Poaceae > Triticum > Triticum aestivum. The sequence goes on from NC_057796.1 coordinate 19,575,219, forward strand.
GAAAATACAAGTTTCACTTAGACTTTGTTTATAATGAAATTTGCACTAGTGAATAAACATTTTTATTCTAAAGTGCGCTCCCACTCAAATCAATATCTCTCATAATTGATTTAGGGTGATTCAAGATCCATATTTCTATTCGATGCCATTGACGGGTTCATCACTGATGACACGAATTTCAATCGGTAGGCCAACTTGCCGATCACATCTCTATGTGATTCTTGTTCATCTTTCGATGGGCGTGTTCCGAGCTCAGGACTCTCCTGCCTGAACGTCAAAGACAACCAAGTGATCTTGCTGCGAGGTCTGACCTCACCCGCCTCATTCCTCTCGATTCGTTCGTGCTCATGTGTACATGGCGCACCCCGAAAAGATACGAATTTCAGACGGTGCTACACTTGGGTGAACACTAACTACTTTGATATTTTAAGTTTGAGAGATCACCCTAATAAAAGCGACTACCGCGCAATCAAGAAGGGTGTATCAAGAGGGATAAACATCTCAGGCAATTCATAATAGCATGATATGGTATAGCCTCTTCTGACGGAGAAGTTAAGTATTTCTTCGTCTTCGGCATTCGCGTCGGTGTTCACCTTCGCGAAGATTGCCACCACCTTGTCGATGCACCAGATAATATCACTATCTCCATAGCGAATAAAATAAATGCATTACTTAAGGTTGACACGCAGGTCATTAAAGTGCAATCATATGGCTCCAGCCATCATGCCGAATCATGACACGCAGGTCATGTTAATTACATCATATAGTCATCTCATACACAATCAAATTGAATATGAGCATTGCTATACCACATCACATGCACATCCTGCAAAACCAAGTTAGACGCCTCTAATCGGTTTATGCAAAATTTTATTTTACGTGGCTTCTAAGGTTTTGACTTAAACCGCAGCTACCAACGTTTTATCATCAAGTATGATTATTCAAGTTGCTAGATTAACATCTCGGGGTGTATGAAACACGAGATAATTAAATCTCGAGCCCCATACTAAACTTCGTCATACGCATGACCCCCGTGCAGATCATATCTGCAATGCCCTTTCATCTGCGAATTTCATCTTTCTTTTGACTACGGCAGAACCCAAAGAACTGATAGCACTTCCATGATCAATCAGGATCACGGATTGCCAGAACTTTGTCAAATTCCACCATGCTGTCTCGAGATTGAGCAAACGCAAATTCTAGGGAAGCAACAAGAACGTCGGGTAACAGATTTCATCTGTCACCCGCATAAATAATTTTCAGCAATAGATCTCATCTACTACCTAATTATTTTATGCAATACCCATACATCTCCATGTATTCTAGATCGAAACCTGCATCTACGCATAGCACGGCTCTTGATGCCACTGTAGGGGAACGCGACAGAAAACAAAATTTCGGTATAGCGAGCACGCCCAGGACCACTATGGAGACTGCATACAAGGTTTGATCTGATCCGTACCGACTCGAAGCGCAGCGGAAGAAGAGTCGGTGGAGATCGTCGGTGCAGATCCCCGCAGCTAGGATTTACAACCTCCCAACCGCGAGGATGTACTCCCTCTCCGGACAGCCCTTCGGGAGGCGGTCGGACAGTCCCCCGGACGATGTCGCGGACAGCCCTTCGGGAGGATCCTCGAAACTCGGACGGTAACTCGGACAGCCCTTCGGGAGGATACTCGAACAGCCCCTCGGGCAAAAGATCGAAACTACAATCTCTCTACGGGGTTGCACACATACGGTGTCAGCTATCCGGCAGGGCTTCGCCGTCCAGAACTAGTTCCTGCCGGAACCCAGACAGCCTTTCGGCTCTACGAAACTATTTCGCTGGGAGGGAGAGAGAAGCCAGACAAGTCATGGCATGTGTATGAGAGCAAGGGATGATCTTTGGGCAGCCCCCTCACCCCCTATTTATAGGAAAACCGAGGGGTAGGGTGCCTCCATAAATTACCAAAAACTCCCATGCATTAGGTCACACATGAGGGTGTTATGGGCAAAATGGGAGGCCATGTGGAGCTCCATGGAGCACCACCATGTTTGGCCGTCCAAACCCTTGGGGCCCCCCATGAGGGGCTTCCTTGGCCCCCAAGCCCTTCTAGAAGCCTTTTCACAAAAGCCCTAAAAGGTGGCTTTCCAAAAAATATCCATAAAGCTGATTTTCACTATTCATGATGACATTTTTCAGCGTCCGTTCAAACTGAAAATATTTATGTGGGCTTAGAACATTTCCAGTACCCACTAAAATAATTTTCAATGTGTTCCGAAACAATTCCGGTTTAGTGATTTTCATCTACGAAACGCATCTGAAGTGGCTCCGACAGCTCCGGAACATTTCCTGTTTTTATCCCAGAAAATTCCAAGAAGTTTCCGGAATGATTCTGGCACCCTCCAAGAATTATCAGGCATGTGCCGAAACCAATTTGACTTAATAGTATATCCCGAAACAACTTTTCGGTTTCACCAAAACTCATCCGATGACCTCTCCCTGCGGAACTTTTCCGCTGTCCGAAACTTTTACGGTGTCCGAAACTTTTTCGGTGATTTTCTCACAGGCTCCCTGTCTAGTATTCAGTAGATAGATGACCCTTAAGCATGTGGCCCTATAGGTTCGGTGAAGTATAGACATGACCTGGAACCCCTTCCGATCAATGATCAACATCGGAGCCTTGGACACCCATATTGACCCCTATAACCACACGAATAAATATTCGAGTCAACCTCCAGTAGTAGTGAGCTATTCCTGTTGCTTCACGATATGTCACAAACACCCGAGGTGAGATTTATTGCATCCCCGTGGACGAACAATTTGTCCACCATGCAAGTTACCTCGTTACCGGTTCTGTTCTCTTTTCTCGTTTCCGTGTTCCGGCATCCCAGTGATCAAATCACAAGGTGTCTGGCCAGACGATTATGGATACCGTAACACCGAGAGGGCCCGAGAATATCTCTCCATCGTCGGAGGAGCAAATCCCAATCTTGAGCTATCTCGTTACTTGCCATACTTTTCCGTGAACCCGTAAGCCGCCGTAATAGCCACCCAGTTACGGATGATGTTTAACAAACCCCAAAGTTCACGAAGCAAGTACGAAGGAACTCGATACTCTCATGGTCTAAGGAATTATGCAAACATTAACTATCTCTGTGTTATTAACCATAAACTTGTGACGAAAAGAATCTCATAGCATAACATCAATTTGGGTCGATTCAACACAAGTGTTCTACCAACATCGCGCCCTCATTGCCAGCATAGACATGCCCATGATCAGGAAAACAGGATCATCATGCAATACATGAGCCAGTCTTAGAGGCAAGACTAGGAATACATTTTACCGTTTAGTATACCACACGTGCACATGAGTTTCCCTCCGAGCCTCGTGGATATTGCAGACTCGAGAATCATTGCAGTTATAGCATGGAAGCTAAACATTCATTACAAACTTTGGAGATACAAAATAACTGTTATTACTGCCTCTAGGGCATATCTCCTACAGTCCCATTATATGATTCGATGTTAATGGGTTTAAACCCGTCCGGAAATTCGTGCTCCATTACTTCGTTAGTGAAGCAGAGAGGGTGTGCGGCTCCTCTATGTTGGGCCACACTATGAAGCACCTCCGACGGGCTCCGTTTACGGTGCTCGGACCGGGCATGATCGGCTTTATAGTGTCCGAATAGGCGACCATCATCGTCGGTCGGGGTATATCTTCGTGATCTGTACATCGATCTTGTGCGTCCTGCTCTACCCTCCGTGTCTTGATTGATATCGCGACTGTTCCCCCGAGCTGTTTTGTTTTTGATTTGACGGCCGGATGGGTTGGTATGGTGCTCTGGTTGGGCTGCTGCTTTGTCTGGACCGAACTGTGGTCGGCCCGCCGCATTGTTCGATGGTGGTATGGGCTCTATCGCCCTGCCATCGTATTGAGGGAGCCACCTATTCTTGGGGTGGCTTTTGTCTGGGCTGCTAAGGCCGTATTCTTCGGCGGCCAATACCTCGGTCCATCTATCATTGAGCAAATCTTGGCTTGCTTGAAGCTGCAGCTGCTTCTTTCTTAGGCTCCTTACAGTGGCTATAAGCCGGCGTTTAAAGCGCTCCTGCTCGAGAGGTTCCTTGGGCACGATAAAATCCTCGTTGCCGAGGATTTCCTCTTCCTCGGAGAGTGGGCGATAATTGCTGTTCTCCGAGTCCCCATATGTGGTCTGTTCATCAGAGTTGTCTTGTCCGCCTTCCTGTTCCTCCTGCCCGGATTCTACCTCAACAGGGTCTTCGTTGTCCGGAGTATCGTCTTCTCTGGTGCTGGCAGTGTTTTCTCTTGGGCGATGTGACCTAGAGCGCCAGTGTCCGGGCTGTGTACCAGGCGGTTTATCCTCGACCGGATCCTCCTTGTCATCGCCGAGAGCGCCGTAAGGTGTGTCTATCATACACACGTCATACCAGGAAGTGGTCATCCCGTGTCTAGCGGGTAGTAAGCTCTGGCCTTGCCCCTCATCGTCGTCCACACCGTCGATGTCTTCGGAGCGCGGGTCGGGCGTGTTGGTTAGGTCTTCAACATTGGCTACAAAGTGGGTGGCAGGTGGGAAGCAAAATTCTCCATCGTCCGCCGAAAGTTCGAACCGAACATAGTTCGGCGACGGGTCGTCTACCAGGGATAGGTTTTTTAGCGAGTTTAGTATGTCGCCCATGGGCGGGTGTTGGAAGACATCTACGGCGCTGAACTTGAAGATCGATAACCGATCGAGTTCGGTATACGCGGGCTCGCAGGGTTCGGAGTTCGACATCGGAGGCGAGTCCGAGGTTCCGTTGATGCAGATACCGTATGAAGTGGAATCCGCGTGCGGCTCCAGTGCCGCGGAATCGGTAGCCCCCGTGATGGGGTCGAGCTTCCCATCTTCGGACGACTTGATCTGCTCCGGATTTAAGGCCAGAGCTGCTACAGGAGCTATCTCCTGGATACGGCCCGATGACAGGTTTAAGCCATGTTCATCGAGGCGATGGGGAGCGGTTGCCGCAGTCTCGAATCCGTCGAAGATCAAATCTCCACGGATGTCCGCAACGTAATTCAAGCTTCCGAATCTGACCATGATGGCCAGGGGCGTAGCTGTCGATCTGCTCCAGATGGCCAAACGAGTTGGCCCGCAGTACGAAGCCATCGAATACGAAGATCTGTCCGGGGAGGAAGGTTTCTCCCTGGACAACGTCATTACTGATGATCGAAGGGGCCATCGAGCCTTCTGCCGACGGCACCGTGGAACCCTCAATGAAAGCACCAATGTCGGTGTCAAAACCGGCGGATCTCGGGTAGGGGGTCCCGAACTGTGCGTCTAGGATCGATGGTAACAAGAGACGGGGGACACGATGTTTACCCAGGTTCGGGCCCTCTGTATGGAGGTAATACCCTACTTCCTGCTTGATTGATCTTGATGGATATGAGTATTACAAGAGTTGATCTACCACGAGATCGTAATGGCTAAACCCTAGAAGTCTAGCCTATGTGAATATGGTAATGAGTATATGTGTTCTCCTTTCCGGACTATCCCCTTTGGTTTATATAGACACCGAGGGGATCTAGGGTTTACATGGATTCGGTTACATAAGAAGGAATCTTCGGTCGCCAAGCTTGCCTTCCACGCCAAGTAGAGTCCAATCCGGACACGAGTATGGTCTTCGGTCTTCATGTCTTCACAGCCCATCAGTCCGGCCTATGGATAACAGGCAGGACGCCCAAGTACCCCTTAATCCGGGACTCCCTCACCAAGCGACACAACCTTAAACTCAAAGTGTCCCTCATGTGTTTGGAAGGCTGTTTTGAACACCTCTCCCTCTGCCAGGCGAATATGATTATACCCAGACCTTAAATCGAGTTTGGAGAACCACACAGCTCCATGAAGTTCATCCAGTAGCTCCTCAATTACTGGAACAGGAAATTTGCCGACCACTATGAGTGCATGCGGTAGTCCACGCACATACGCTAGGAGTCATCTTTCTTTTTGACCAGGATGACTGGAGAAGAAAACGGGCTCGAGCTCTTCTGTATAATCCCTTGCCTGAGTAACTCGCAATCTGAGCTTCGATCTCATCCTTCTGATCTGGCTTATAACGGTAGGGACGCACATTGATTGGTTGCACCACATGAATTAAGGGTATCTTGTGGTCACATGAGCGACGCAGCGGCAACCCCGTTGGTGCCCCGAAGACTTCCTCGAATTCATCAATCACTTTCTGAATACATGTTGGCACTGTGTCTTTGCTGTCAGATTCGGATGGTGCCATACAGACAAATACCATATGAGAAATAGCCCCAGTCTTGCATAGGTTTTGTAGTTGCACTGCTTTGATCTATTGACAGGAAGATGATCGGGACTCGTGACCACGCAAATGAGCAGGCCCTTCTGGTGTTGCAATCTCGATCAGTTTTGCACGCTAGTCCACCCTCATTGGGCTATTTGCTTCCAGCCAATCCATTCCTAAAATCGCATCATAAGTTCCCAATGGCAGCAACTTCATGGATGTGGTGAATTCTCTGCCCTATGTGCACCAAGTATAGGCTGGTATTTCTGCAGTGCATGAGTTCACCACCGTCTGCCACGCGAACCATGCCCGCGCGAGGTAACGGTCGCACCCCTAACAGCTGACCTGCAATTGTGTTTTTGATGAACGACGTCAAACTGCCCGAATCAACCAACATGAGAACCTCGCAGCCTTGAATCCAAGCCCTTAACTGGAAGGCTTTGGGTGCGACTCCTCCTAACAGAGCTTGGCGAGAAATTGGCATAACTGTTTCTGAGCTTGCTGGCATCTCAGTGGTGTCGCTGGCACTGTCGATATTGAAGAGATCAAGCAATTATTCCACAACATGCAGTTGCACCGATGTCGGACAGACATGTTCGTGCCCCCAGCGCTCGCCACACTTGAAACAAAGGCCTCAGGCACGTCGATAATCACGGAGCGTCTTGAGCATGGAAGAATCAGCACGCGTCGCGTCGATGCCACGGCGATCTGTTACTGGTGCCGCTGGTATGATGCGGGCTGGTGAAGGAGGTAGTGGTAGCGGTGCACCCGGCCTTGACGCTGCTTCTGGTGGTCGTGGAAGAGAACCAAAAACCCCATCAGCAACTTCCTCCTGAAGCAGAGCTAAAGCACAAGGCGTGTCCAGATCGGGCGACCGTTGCACCACCGCACGAATGTCCTTCCGCAGGCCCTGGATAAATGGTGTCAGAATAAGAGTTGAGGTGATTAATGATTACCTCAAATTTCTCAATATAATCGGCCACTATAGAGGTCCGGCGGACAGTATAGAACTGTCGGATCAGCATTTGGTGCCGATCACGTCCGAACCGAGTACACAACAACGCTGTGAACGACTCCCAATCATACTCAGAGAGACTGTTTCTGGATGGACTGCAGCCAAACGGAAGCCATAGGTACCCAAAACGAAGGAAGAATTCCAAACATCTGAAAAATACTGCTCACACAGCATTTTCCAGATATTTGGGTTCTCGCCGGCGAATTGGGAAAAGAGATGGATGGGTGGGCTTGGCGAAGTCGAGTGAGTAACTGGCTGGCATGAGCGACGGGAGACAGAGCCGAAGGGGAAGACGGGATTGCACACTGACAGTTTGCCGGGAGCGGCGGCGGCGTCTGGCAGGACACCATCGGTGGCCCCCGTTAGATGGTGAAGACACCATGGCCTGCTGGCCCTTGGGGAGCTTCGGCCGCGCCAGACGCGGCTCCGATGTGGACGCCGGCCGTCGCAGGCGGGAGGTTGCTTGTCGGCGGAACTTGGGTCACTGCACCCTCCTTAGTGACCTGCTGATGCGCGAGCTGGAGGGCTGCCATGGAGTCGCCCAGATCGGCGACGCGCCGCTCAAGATCAGGACGCCATGCCACCAGATCGTCGACCTTGGCGTTCGAGGCGTGGATCGCCGCGGCGTGCTCCTTCAGGGTGGTCTCCAGGCGCTCCAGGAACGATTGGATCAAGGGATCCATGGTGATCAACTGCACGCGTGCTTGATGTAGTGATCTGGTTTCAATGAATTGAGCCAGATCGGCGCGCGGGGAGAGGTGGAATTGGTCTCCGATACCAGATGATAGACAACACTAGTATTTCTCTCGATCAAGCTCTCCGAAGTAGTAGTTTAAGATACAGAGTTTACATGAATTGGGGAATTGTGGTTGCAGGAAGAACAAGAAGAACATGAAAGGGGAACAAAGTAGGTAGCCGTCGCCGATAGCCTGATCCTCTGGATGCCTCCTCTGTTCGGTGTTCCTGGCTTAAGTATCGATGCCAGCTTGGTTGGCCCATTATGGGCCCAGGTAGCGCTTGTTGGGTCTTGGGGTTCTCCTGGGCCTGATGGTTGCATTCGTGTCGTGGCTGACCAGGGGGTCCATGCTGGTAGGGACCCTAACACTTTATGTCATGGAGACTGACTTTTCAGCACCCGGGTGTCTAGGCACCCCTTTATCACGACCATCATGTAGAGCTGAACTTGTCTAGATTTGCGCCTGGTTCTGTACCATGGGTTTGATTAGCAACCATAGGGGAAGTTGAGCACATGAGCCTGAAGTATTTTAATCGCAACTGGGTCTAGACTGGTACTACCTCTGTCCTGATTTATTGGTCCCCTTCGTATTAGTGTCAAATTTTGACCACATATTTAACTAATAAATTGTCAATGTATGCCACCAAAAATTATACCATTGAAAACTATGTTCAAATACGAATCCAACGATATACTTTTTGCTGACATGCATTGATATTTTGTTAGTTAAATCTATAATCAAAATTTGATACAAAATATAAAGGGACCAATAAATCAGATGTAGTACTGTTCATAGTAGCGTAGGCACAATCCACCTCGCGTACTCGCTTGTGACCAGTCGACATCAGGATTGACATGTCGGCCTCCTATCAAAAAAGGATATACCAGTCGGCCTGTGGTTCAAAACAACGGAAAAAAAGACTACATTTTGATTCTAACTTTTATTAGTTGTCCATGTGAAGGCTGGGGTTGTCAGACCTACAAGCTAGAGGGCCTAGCATCTGCTGCCTACTCTGCCTCCCCGGTTCCCTACTTGTCCCTAGAAACGCCTCCATTAGCTTGGTCAAATGCTCTGAATAAACAGACAACCGTTGCTAACGTTCTGCTGTTCGGCAGGCCAGAGCACGGATCTCAGTAAGGACGAACGGAACAGATAAAAGGGGGTCGGGAAGCCCGGGTGCTACCGCACCTTTTTGATAGGTTTAAACCTTGTATAACTTGTCCTGTGCTCTAAGTCTCTCTTCCTCGCATGTATTTCTATATATACCCTATATGAGGGTCTTATCAATAACACAGAAATATTGCACGCTATCTATATTTTCCACATTGATGAGTCACATTGGTAATGGTTTAATTACAAACATCTACAATCACAATTGGATTCCAGGAATGAAATGATGAGGCCCTTGCTATCCCTTTCGGCAGATCCACCAACCATGGTAGCACAAATCATAGGTAATGCAAATGTAGTGTAGAGGAGACATTCCTCCCATGCAACGACAATCATGCAGATTCCTCTATGCACAAACAATGTCCATGATATCTGGGCTTAGAATTTTGAGAGATCCGGGAACTTTTCAGTTCGGTCGACTTATCTTCTGTTGGTAGCGACGAAAAGGAGGAGGGAGTACTGGCTCAATGAACATCTTAGCTCTTTGAGCTCTTCAGAGGAGAATAAGGCCTGGACAAAGTTGTGGAACACTTTGGTACTGCCGAAACTTGAGTTTTTTCGTTGGTGACTTGCTTTACAATCTTTGTTGACGAATGATGTTCGGGAACACCGAAACATTGCCATGTCTGACGCTTGTTCCCTCTGCAGTTTGTCTGACTCATGGAAACACTCACTGGTGGAATGCTCCTCTTTTAGATGTGTTTGGGCACTTGTTGATTCAGATCTCTTGGAACACCTCATAGAAACAACCGAACCTAATGCAGAACAGTAATTTTTTGGTATGACTGATGTGTTATCACAGTGGCGTTTCTACATGCAAGTTGTGGGGGTCAACTAACCCGACAGCTTTTTGAAAAAACAGGCTAGAATTACTATACATTTACTTTAGACTATGAAGAAAATAATCCAAAAAATTAGCATTGACCCCACAGGTTCTTCTGGCTGACTTCGCTACTGCTCTTCTATAATGAATGATACGCACAGTCATGCGTATTCGAGAAAAAAAAGACTTCGCCACTGCGTTATCAGGTATACAATTCACTAGAATGGTGGTGACACTTTGGGCTATCTGAACTGCCCATAGAAAGGCCATCCATGAAGGTATATATCAAAGTCCCCAATAGACTCACTCTTTTGTTAGCAAATATATTGAAGATTCAACCAAAATAATTTTTTGACGCACAGATGGACAGGAATGGGAACTTTGGGACCATTGCTGCTATTTGTCGTGATCAATCTGGATAATACCTTGGGTCGTCAGCTGGACATGGGTGCAATGCCTTGTGCGGTGAACTGCAAGGAACTAAAGAGCAGTAGTGCATGCTTCGGAATGAGCTCGAGGCCCTTAAAAAGGAGCTCGGCCTTCAGACCAAGTTGGCCTGTGGGAATGAGGAGGTCGCTCGTCTCCAGAAGATTAACGGTGACATGTCCACGCAGCTGGGCGAGGCACAGCAGCACTGCCAGGATCTTGTTGCCGCGGCTCAAGGTAAGCATTTTGTTGTTTTGGCTTCTTTCGTGTCTTTGTGTCTGAGTGCTTGCTTGACGCGTATGTTACATGCGTGTTGCAGCACCGCGCCCGAAGATCCACAATGACAATGTTAATGCCAGGCTCCAGGAGGTCGCAGAACGGTGAAGAATATGCCGATCACGCTTGGGGTCACTGTTGGGACTATTTTCTGTGAGGGTCCGGAGCTTCAATCCGACCTCGACAGCGTGTTGGCTCTTCTTGGCAGGTCGCCGCAACAGATGGATGGCTGGCTCTTCTCTGGAGCATATGAGGGAGCCCGCCAGGTGCTTGTCGACGTGCGTGCGCATGATACCAACATGAATCTTGGGCCATTGGTGTGGAACGTCCGGGAGACCGGCACCCGGAGTCTTTCTTTGAAGAGGTCAGCAAGGATACTGAGTACACTGTTGGGGCCTGCGACCTGCGAGGTATTATTATTATTATTTTGGAACGAAGGCTCAAGAAGAGCCCGGCTTTGAATTAACAAAGCCATCAACCGGCCAAGATTACACAAGGCCATCAAGCATGAGCGACCGAAAGATACATTAGAGCTGACTGAGCAGCTAACAACGCAACGCACACTACTGCACACCAAGACAACACACGAGAAAATCCTGCAAGTAATGTCGAAGCCCGCTGCACCCCGGGACCAGATACAGGAAAGCAAAGAAGCATCAAGGAGCAATCAGTAGCGTGGAAGCACCGAGGGTCGCCTGACCATGTAGCATCGGACAAAAAACAAACACTTGTCTTCCAACGCCGAAGAGGAACCCTATCCTCTCGCCTAGGCTCGAAGGCGCCGTACCATCGGAACGTTGGGAGCTCACCCGAGAGCTAGAGCAAGCGTCGGCCGACACACCTGAGCAAGCACACAATCGGTCGCCACACCGAAGACACACCACATCCGTTGCACTGCCCCCTTCCTTGGACACCGAGAAACAGAAGGAAAGCTGCCAGGAGGATCGTCGAAGAAGCACAACAGAGCACCTGGGGCGAAAAGTGGAAGCACTAGGAGTCGCTCCAGTGACCGCACAAGGGGAGATGCATCTGCGGTGGGCGTCACGGCTGTCCATAGGACGGGGAACCCTATCCCCCTCCGAACATGGCACAGCCACGACCTTGCCGCCGCAGAGCAAGACTCCGTCGAGGCATACACCTGCAGGAACGCACACCCTACACAAAAAAATCACCCCTTGGGCTCGCCGCCGACGAGCGCTCTCCAATCTCACTACCACTCTCCCGAAGAACCAGAGAGCCCCAGGCGGCGTCTCCAAGAAGAGAACGGCGCGCAGGGCGCCGCCGCCGCCTAACCCCGGGACGGGTTTTGAGCTTTCACCCGGGATCTGGGACGGGGGTGGATAGAGCAGGTCCTCAGCGGCGCCTCCAGGGAGAAAACCACGCGCGCGCGCCGTCGCCGCCGTGGCCGGAGAACCGGCCAAGGGATTACCCCAGACGCAGTCGTATACCACCGTCACCCCGCCGGCACCGGATCTACTTGCCAAAGCAACAGATCTGACACGGCCAGAGAGGGGAGTGGAGCAAAGGAGGAGAGAGACCCGACCTTCAGATCTGGAGTGGAAGAAGCCCACGCCACGACCACCTCCTGCCGGCTCCTCGCTGCCCAAGCTGCCGAGGAGGCCGTCCGCCGCATCCCGCGCCCGCCACCTGCCGCGAAGGTAGCGCCGCCTTGCCGTCCGGGGTCCTTCGCCAAGGGACGAAGCGACGGAGAGCCTCGCCGCCACCTTCATCGGCAGCCTCCTAGGCAGGCGTACCTCTGGTGGCGGCAAGGGGAGGAGGGGCTGGAGGGGGTGGCGGCAAGGGGGGAAACCCGAGTCGCCCTAGGAGGACGACGCGGGAGCCGCCGGGGGGGGGGGGGGGGGGGTGGGACGACTGGAGGTATTATCAAGAGGGCACCAACATATGACGAAGGCTCAGGTTGAGCTTGTAAATGAAACCTTGTATGTTCTTGTTTGGCACGCTTTGGTTAATTGTTTGACCCTGCTTGTTTGGGTCAATCTTTATATTCGCCTCGAGAATGCCATTGTTCGACCAAGTTATGTCGCGTGTTAGCAGCATTGGTACTTTGAACAGAGGCCCCTTGTGAGATGGTGCGCGCAGATGGTCGCCGGCTTGCTCGTTTCCTTGCACGCTTTGGCTTGAGCTGGAACATATCATGTTGACTCTACGTACATCCTTCGGGAATGCCCGCAAAGACCGCGTAGTGTCACAACTTCCTTGATGCTGCTACGACTGCGTAGAGGAGCTTTTGGACTTGCGGGTATCGTGACTTGCCATCGCATAAGACTTCGCTGATGAAGTAGACTGGTCGTTGTACACGACATCCTTGAAGTAGGGGAGCATGTGCGGGCTCCCTGACTAGCTAGCCCCCACCCCCGCCAACCCGAGGCTGGGAGAGGGGAGCTCGGGCTCGGGGCTGGACGGGAGCTTGAGCTATTGCTAGATCGCAATCGGCTACCATCTCAAAAGCCGCTGGAGCTTGGACCCAGCAGCTTGATGATCGGAATGCGGCTCGGCCTGACTTGGAGCACTTCCCGCCCCCACCAGCGAAGCTACGACCAGGGGAGTGGCCTGTAAGTAACAGTTTGGTTACCAGTCGAATTCAGTTCCAAGTTCCGGTTTTCTGCCCTCGGTAAACCACTACCGACAAAAATACATATTTTAAAATTTTTGTTTAACGCTCGTTGTAGTAAGTCTAGGATCTAATATGCAGAAGTTGATTCTGAGTGTTCATAGAACTAGTCTGTTTGACGGCTTGTTGATGGTTCATCATTTATTTGAATTCAAATTCACATAATTCGTCGAATACTCGGTGGTATTTCCGAAACCGGGTAACTCACGTTATAGCATCCTCGTAAAATTGCCTCATTCGTAACCAAACCTTGATAGTAATAGCAGTTCATCGGGTTTTGGCACCACTAGGATTGTCGGAGAGGTCAGGCACTGCTTGAGGCCTTGTAGAGCTTGCTCGACTTATGGGGTCCATTCGAATGGATCTAGCTTCTCGAGGAGTTTGAACAAAGCGAGGCCTCGCTCCCCGAGCTTGCAGATGGATCTTCCCAAAGCTGCCATGCAACCTGAGGCACTGCCCGTCCTTGAGGCACGTCATCGGACGCATTTAATCAACGGCAGTGATCTTCCCAGGGTTGGCTTCTATGACACTGCTCAAGACAAGGAAACAAAGGAGCTTCCCAAAGGCACACTGAAAACACACTTCTTGGGGTTAAGCTTCATGTGCACACGGCGAAGGTCGTCAAAGGTTTCTGCAAGATTGTCGAGGAGTGTGGCTTGATCGTTAGTCTTTACGACGAGGTCGTTGATGTAGGCCTCGATGTTGTGACCTATCTAGGACTCTGGTGCGATGTGCATGGCCCGGTGATAAGTGGGCCCAACATTTTTTAAGCCAAAAGGGATGTGAATGTAACAGAACGTTCCCACCCGGGTGATGAACATTGTCATTTCCTCGTCCTCTTTAGCCATGCGAATCTGGTGACACCCGGAATATGCATCGAGGAAGCACAAGAGACTGCATCCCGTCGCCGAGTCCACAATCTGGTCGATGTGGTGCAAAGGAAAAGGGTCCTTGGGGAAGGCCTTGTTGAGGTCAGTGAAGTCCACGCACATCCTCAGCTTGCCGTTGGCCTTCAGGGTGATGACGGGGTTGGCAAACCACTCGGGGTGGATCACCTCTCGGATGAAGCGTGCCTTCCATAGTCTATCCATTTTTGCTAGAATGATATCTTTTCGTTCGAGTGCTTGTCGGCGTGTCTTTTGCCATATAGGCCATGCGCTTGGGCACACAGATAAGCGATGCTCGGTCACGTCCCCGGGGACCCCAAGAATATCCAACAAAACACGCCCGAGTTTTCTCTAAGGAAAAAGAGGAACACGCTTTCCTATCTAGCAATGAGTCGGTTGCCAGTTTTGGCGTTCCTCATGGGATCTTCTCATATGGACCAGCCCATCAAACATGTTGTCTTATTCCTTAATTAGAGTCATAGTTGATTAAGCGTCTTTGTTAAGAAAGAGTCCAGCCGGTTTAGAGATTGTATTAGAGTCTGAATAGATTTCTGACTTGTTGGACAAGTCTTGTGTATTATATGAAGGGCCAAACCCCTCTCAATAAAGCAAAGAAGAATATGGTTGTTAAATTTTATCTACTTTTCAGTAATTAGGGTTAGGTCAGTAGTAGGTCCTCCAATTTGGTATCAAATCCATCTAGATGGCGGACAAAGAAATCGAGATCGAGATTGTGGAGCGAATTAAGATCATCACGAAGCAATTAGAGGCCTTCGCACTCCAACGAGTAGAGGTCCAGACGCTCCTCGCTGGGCTAGTGCAGCGCTTGCGAACGCTCAAGCAACGATTGCTGGCCTTGCACCCACCTCCAGATTCCATGACTACAGCAGCCGCTTTTGCAGGCCAGGCCCTCCTCGCCGGTGACGACTCGCCCCTGGTGCTACCCCTCGCGAACAACGCCTTTGGAATTCCCTTCTCCAGCGGGGGAATCGTCGCCCCCGCAAGACCTTGCCAAGCAGATTGCCCACCCCCACCACCCCCTCACTTTTGCTACCAACCACCATCAACCACCGGCTTTTACCACTTCCAGCCATCTCCTTACTCGTCCCAGCCACCCTCTAATATCAATCTGAACCATTTGGCACCCTGGGCCTACACCCCAAATTCCACCCCAATGTTGCCACCCACCTACCAACAGCAGCCCTACAATAAGCAGTAGCAGCAGAAGATTTTCACCACCGCCTCTGCCATCTTCATGTCTCCACCTGCCAACCGATTTCATACGTCGCTGGTTGCGCCCCCTGCACAAGCCATCTATGGATCCACCCTGCCCATCTGCTCCCTTTCGCCCCAACCTAACAATCACCTCGGCTCAGGTTTCGGTTCACGTGTACCGCACTTCCACAAGCTCGACCTCCCTACGTATGATGGTCCGGTCGATCCTCGGAGTTGGCTCCATAGGTGCGAGCAATTTTTTCGTTCACAGTGCACGGCCGAAGCTGACAAGGTCTGGACTGCAACGTACCACCTCACCAATGACACTCAGTTCTTGTACTTACAACTCGAGCGCGATTTCGGCATGCCGACATGGGAGCAGCTCAAGGAAGCTTGCATGTTCGGTTTGGGCCGTCACTCCGCACGAAATCCTTTGAGCGAGTTAGCACATTTGCCATTCACTTCCTCGATTGTCGACTAGACCAGCAAGTTTCTAGCGCTCATGTGGCGCAACAACGAGCCGTGAACACCGTCCCAACAATGGTTTCTGTACACAGCAGGGTGGCCGATGGTTATGCGACCATCTAACCTCAACACCGCAACCTCCTTCGTCAAGGCCTATGATCAGAGACATTTCCCTCCAACAATGTCACCACACTAGCCTTCTGGTCCTAGCGGGCTCTTGTGCCCCTGCTATCTTCCTGCGATAAACACAACTATAATACCTTCCCCACCAGCGCCACTAACATGTTTTGTCATCAACCACTCCAAAGCCAACCCCACCACGATAGGTTCAGTGCCTCACTACTACCGAGTTAGCAGAACGTCATCGCCAAGGCCTTCAACTGCAACGAGATTTATGTTCGGGGCCACCGGTGTGTGCGGCTCTTCTTCATCAAGGCTGATAACTATGATCGATAGCTCCACATATGGTAGCACCCAAGGCAAGTGACAACCTATAGCTTGCGGACAAGCTACTTTTTAAGGGACAGATGTTATGTGGACCAGCCCATCAAACTTGGAGTCTTATCCCTTGAGTAGAGTCCTAGTTGATTAAGCATCTTTGTTAGGAAAGAGTCCAGTCAATTTAGAGATTGTATTAGAGTTTGAATAGATTTCTGGCTTGTTGGCCAAGTCTTGTCTATTATATAAAGGCGCCGACCCTGTCAATAAGAGCAGAGAAGAACATTGTCGTTTACTTTTATCTACTTTACAGTAATTAAGGTTAGGTCAATAGTAGTTTTTTCAGATCTTCACCGAGCGGTGTCTCCTTGAATATGGCAGCGCCGTCAGAGGAAAGCCTAGACTTTCTTTGGGTCAGATCCGAGCAATCGGGTCGATCCTTATGTCGTCGGCTGAAGCGGCCACTGTCACACACAGCTTTTCCGCATAGAGCACGAAGCTCCGAAGATCGGCCGGTATGGAGATCGAGCCTTGAGGCCTGGGCAATTTGAGCGTCTGGTAGGTGTAGTGAGCTACCGCCATGAACTTTACAAGCATCGGGAGCCCGAGGATGTCGTTGTAAGAGAAGTTGAGTTTGGCAATGTCGAAAACGATGCTTCCCGGCCGGTAGTTATCTTTGGTGCCGAAGGTGACCATCAAGGACACGTGCCTGAGCGGCACCTTGACCCCTGGAGTGACGCCACTAAACGACTTCGTCGGCCGCAGGCACCCTGGGGGCACTTGCATCTTTTCGAAGATGTTAAGGGAGAAGATGTTGAGGCCCACGCCTCCATCCACCAACATGTTGGTTACCTTCATGTTGCAAATCATCGAGGGACCACCGATGGAAGTTGTCCCACCCCATCATGCTCCTAGGGTGGTCATCACGGTTGAATGCGATCGAGATGTCTAAGCATTTGAGCTGTCAGGACGCGCCGATACTTGGGAGTGTGGTGTTTACTTCTCGGGCCAATACATTGAGCTGGTGACGCGTCCTGGGTGCGGAAGCACCTCAATGGATGCACGCCACGGTCTTGCACCCCCAGGGAGTCGAGGTCGTCATCTCAATTGCGGCGGGCACTTTTGACTGTGAACTGGTGGTGGGCGACGTCTACCAAACCTGCAATCTCCCAGAGCCAAACGCCCATGGGGGATTCCTCTACCACGGTAAATGGAGGGCGTTGAAGGAGAACATGGATGGTTAATTGCTACCTCCTAGACCGTTCCTTTGGCGGTCACCCTACGGCGAGAAGTCAACTGGGCTTCCCCGATGCACTAGGGTGGTCATCCATGCCGAGAGGACCCTTGCGCGCTGGTGATGACTGGCCTCGCTGACGTTGCCGCCGAGATTCGTGCAAGAACATGGCTGAGGTAATCGGGTTCAAAGAAACTGAAGTCATACCCCCTACCTGGCGTGCTAGATGTCGACGCGTGATGGTCGACATCAGGGATTAAGGTTAATCCCCTTTTTGTTGTTCAACCAAGGCATAACACACTTCAGCAATATTCACGACAAAGACACAAGATTTTTACCTAGGTTAAAGCCACCGCGAGGTGTAACAGTCTACGTCCTGCTCTTGTTCTTGATCTGTGTACAAGAGTGGCTACAAACTAGTGCTCGCAATAGCTCTCTTGCTCTTCTCCTAGTTCTAACCTTCAGTTGAGTTTGTCTCTAGAGCTAGCTTTCCCAAGAATCTAACAAAAAAAGATCCATCCTCTTGCTACGGCCTTGGTCCTCTCCTAATATAGCCCTGGAGGGCACCACATTGGCCTACACCATTCAGTTGCTACACTAAATCTCTCGAGGTACAAAACGGCACCTTCCCAAGCGGACCCGTTAGGCGGTCATGATGAAACAGGCAACAGGCTGAGTCGGTTCGCATCGACTCAACCATCGAGAGCTCAGCGCAACCCACGGGATGGTGGCACAAAGCTGAAGCGGACGTGTCGCTCATAGTGGTGCTAAAGTCAAAAGGAGGGGTGCCCGTCACATCCATTGATAAGCTTCAAGTGCTATCGCCTCGGGACGAGACAAACCGTCAAACTATAGACTTGTGATGGATGCCTACGATGTGTAGGCCATCATAGGTGTGCATGCGTGCATTCATCGCGTCGGTCAACCTTTGGAACTCAAAAAGAGCTGCGCAAGCCTTGCATTGAATGCCCCGCTAGAGTTGAGCTGCTGCTCGAGGGCGTTGAAGATGCTCGGGGTGGGCCCTGTGCGCCTCCTCCTGAATGATGTTGTCGGAATTTTCATGTTTGGGGGTAGCGCCTTGCCCACATTGGTCGAGGGAATTATGCTCGAGTGTATCCCGAGCACGCCCTTAAAGCTTTTCCTTCCTAACCTAGATCTTGGTCTTGACGTTCTCATTGGCCTGACTTCACAAAGATGCACTGCTTGGTTCGGTGGTGCCTGCTTCGGGGCATTATTGCAGGCACAGTGTACCATGTCCCCCGTGAAGCTGACAATATCACTTTCCTAACTTAATGACTCTACAATGATATGGGAATTTGAAATATCACAGGTCCTGTTCATTTGGGAACCAAAAGGTACATTGTGTAAACTACATTCATATTCGATAAAGACATCCAGAACAACACATATGCACACAACAAGCGTATAGGGTCTGCAGGGTGTGTGCCTAACGTATGGGAATATATAATAACTATCAAAAACCATCCACGCAAAAAAAGAACTATCAAAAACCACTTGACTTAAGATGACATAGTTTAGAATTTATAGGATGTACGCTGTTTCTGTATAATATATGTCACAAAGAAGTCAGTTCTCCCCATTCACGCTAATCAAACAGACAGCTCCAGTAAAGGCAACCTTGAGCACACTACTGCTCCCCTACCACAATAGCTAAAGCACGAAGGGACAAACCAAATACGAGAAGGGACACCTTCCTGGAGAGGTTTCAGGTCCTCCATGTCCTGTTCTTCAACAATTATTTTGGAAAAATTCGGAATAAGAGCTAGTATGTCTGAACAAGAATCCAAGCCCCTCACAAGAGCCAATAACCCCACAGAGAAACCGAGAATTCAGAATCAAAGCTAATATCTCTGAACCAAAAATTGGAGCACCAAGTCCACAGAAACCAAGAACCCTCTACAGTATCGCAAATTATGACTTCATTAGACAGATGAACCTAGTGAATTAGGCACTTTATATGAATAAACTAATGATTCAGATTAGCCAAAGGCAGAAAAGCGATATGTAAAGACGGAAAGAGGCATGTACGCATCGAGAAATGGGGATTACCTTCTTAGAGGCCTTTGAGAAAGCGTGTCTGCTCTCTAAGGCGCTGCCCTTTTCTCCTCGGGAAGAAATCATGCCTCGAAATGTTCTCCTTGAACCAATGTCCAGTGACGCTTGGATCTCTTGGTTCACATGTTAACTGGTTCAGTACATTTGCTTCAGTATCACAGTGAATAAGCTGGCTAGAACCTCTGCAGGAAATTAGCACATCGCCTTTGTCAGAGAGAATCATGTAACTTCTCATTGAGGATGTGCCACCATTGACAAGTTAATGGAATGCCTTAGCGCCCACATCTCATTGTTGTAATCATGCAGCGACCAAATGCTCACTGTATCACTTGTGCCATTGTACAAGCTGAAGCCAAGCTGACTGCCCATCTCAAACAAGCGAGTATTTTCTTGGGCGGCAGTCGGAGATTGAATGGATCTGAATGACTCGGCCACCGTATCGAAAACAACCACTTTGTCATGACGGCATGACTCTGGCACCCAGTGAAGACAGCTGTTGAGCATAACTGTTGGCCGATGGCACAGGCTTGGAGTGGGATCGTTGATGCCATGGAGCAACGCTATCTTCAGATTGTCGGGTTCCTCAGGCAGCTGGACGGGTCTGGGCTCCATTGGTGAGCCGACGGTGAGGATGTAGTACTTGGGATTGCACATGGGGAGTCTTCCCTTGGAAAACAGAGTACGGTACTCCACGCCCCTGTCGGCGGTGGGCGACGAGTACAACCCTGCAACGACTCCTCCGGTGAGCTGAGGGAGCGGGATCGATTGCCGGGTGGCAGGGTTGCAAATGGTGTGGCGGCCATTGCCGTAGGACACCAACAAGAGGCCATCCAAGGAAGCGCAGAGCCAGTTCGAGTAGCAATCGAAAGTGAGGACAGATCTGAGGTTGTTGGCGGCGGCAAGAACATCCACAGACTCGAGGCCAGATTTGTCGTGTAAGCTTTTCAGGGGGTTCGAATACAGACCGACGAGAGGAAGCTTGCGGCCGAAGGAAGAGATGAACTGGTGCGTGGAGGTGCGGCTGCACCAGGAGCGGCACGCCGCACGGAACCGGAAGAGCGACTTGGCCGGAAGCCGGACGAGGATCTCCCCCACGATCAGATCGTCGGGGAGGGTGACGCCGGGAGAGGAGAGGTGGCGGCGCACCGATCTTGTGTCTGCGGTGGTCCTCTCCATGGTACTCCGCAGGGGCGGCGCCGCCTGTGGCCGTCTCCCCGGCCGGCGGCGAACTCGGGAGGAGCAGCAGCGGCACCAGCCGCGCATGGGCGGGAGCGGCGCCGGCGCCGGCCCTGCGGGCATCCGGCGGGTCAGCTCAGAGCGATGGAGGCCTACGTGCGCAGGGGCAGCAGCGGCGTCGGGCGCGAGCAGCAGCCGCGTCGGCCATGCGGGCATGCTTCTGGTCAGCCCGGAGCTCGAAGTGGTGGAGGCCGAGGTGCGCATGGGCAGTAACCGCGCCGGGCCGGCGCGGGCACGAGCAGCAGCCGCGCCGGGCCGGCGCGGGCACGAGCAGCAGCCGCGCCGGCCGCGCACGGGCGCGAGCTGCGGCGGCGCCGGCCATGCGGGCTTGTTGCGGGTCAGCTCGAAGCTCGGAACGGTGGAGGGCATGGGGAGGCGGCTCGGCGAGGGAGGGGCGGCGCTAGCGAGGGACAGACGGCGCCGGGAGGGAGGGGCAGCTCCAGGAGGACACGGCAGAGGCGGCCCCTGTGCCCAGGGCTGTTTTTTTATTTTTTGATTGAAGAAGGGCGGTAGTTTTTGGTAAAAGAAAATTTGTAACGACGTCCAGCATGAACAGTTATGCCACATCATCATTTATGGGCCCTACCTGTCATAATCATCATCAAATGAGCCAAATCCGGCAACTAGTGTTTTTTGCAAAAAATTAGCCTCGGAATTAATGATTTTGGCACAAAACTGTAGAAGTGTGGTTCCTGCAACCCTAGACTTCAACGTCGATGTTTTCTGCAATTCACTCCCTGAGATCTATTGAAACAAAATACATTACTGAATTGTGTTTGTCTCCAATATAGTTACAGTGAAACAATTGGAAGCACTCATCTGATGGGAAATAAGCTAAGCTTGCAAGGCATGAGATGTATTTATAATGAATATAAATAAAATAATAATGAAGTAGCACTAAGACCTTTGTAGTATTTTACATCTTGGGAAAAGCTTATCTGAACACAAGGCACATCTGGTACTTGCAAATGGCACTACCTCATTGTAAAATGCAACAATTAGGCATAAACCAATCAGCATGGACAAAAATCTAAAGATACTTAGTGTTATTGGATTCAACACATATACTTTTTCCTTGCATGTAACGATGGTTTTTCCTTGCATTTATAGCAGGAGAAGGCCAACCGGCGATCCCCACGATCACAGGTAATGATGGTTTTTTCCTTGCATGCAGCAGGGACTCGTCAAGTCGGGCAGTTGCCGAGGCAGCATGGGGAAGCGGAGACGCACACGTCAAATCAATCGCCATGCGTCGACCAAAGCCGCAGGCTGTTGGGGCCCGCGGCGCTCCGCACTTGCCCTTTGGCTTCATCTCGAAGCCAAGTTCGAGCGCGCCTTGGGCCCGGAGGCTACTGTCGGCGTTCTGGGAACAGGGGTCCTCAGACTTGCCTGCCTGCGGCCCATGGGGTGGCTCCACTAGCGGCCCCGTACGATCAGCTCAACCACTTCCTGCTGGGCGTGTCGACAACCATGGCAAACCTCGTCATCCGGTTCACCGGGCCCAAGAGATGGATTGGATCCAAGGAACTAGACAAGCCTTTGCTCCACCTGAAAAGGCTCCTTATTTCCGACCTGCCTTCCAACTGGGACATCTCATGGACGCGCCCCTTCTTGATGGACGCGCCGTCACTTGAGGTCCTGCACATCCACGTGGCTCACTCGGAGGAGGCTCCAGAGTCGTTCGGGATCATATGGTCAACGGCCGGCCATGAGATATGCCACCCTCACATGAAGGAGCTGGTCTTGATCGGATTTACGCTCACGTGACGCCAAATGGAACATCTGAAGTACCTCGTGAGCACCTGCACATCCTTGCAACGCCTTGTTCTTCTCAATGGTGGCAATGTTCGATACAACGGACTCTGGGATTGGGACATGGTCGGGCTCGGACAGCAAGAATGCCAGTGGAGGGATCATGATAAAAGGGCGTTGAGAAGGATGATTAAAGTCTGGGCCTAGGCCTCTCGTTCAACTCATCATGGCATGATAGATCTTTGTATGATCTTGATTATTCTTAACTTCTTATGTACTACTATAAACACAGTTGTTGTCTAAGCCTAGCTAGAGGGCTTCAGTGATTTATGGAAAGTACGCCCATGTGTAAAACATGTTTCATCCAACTGTGCATTATCCAATTCTCTAAGACTAATGGATCTTGTATATGTCCTTACATGCTTCATGAGGTTGTATTGTTTGACTATTGTTCAAATATAATCAAATGGCCTGGATGGGCTTCCTTCGGGTGAGCCGAGCAGCCAAGCAGCCTATACAATGTCACCAAGCATGTGTATCTTCATTCTTCAAACCCCTCTTATTCCTGTGAGTATATAGGTTTAAGCCATAATGCAATGATCAGAATCATATGGTTTAGGCCCACGGATGAATACATGTGTACAATAATTATCAAATGACAAATCAGGTTAAAAACCTAACATAAGAAGATAAAAACCTCTATTGGCCTGAACAATAATAACAACAACTGCAGCCAAAGTTACCCAATCTTCACTCATAGAGCGCAAAATGAACATAGTAAATTAATAATAAAATGGAAATGTCTAGGGCACATCTAGATGTGTCCTAGTTATTGCACATCTAAGTGGTTCAATGAAGCATAGAAAGAAAAAGAAAAGAAAACAGAAAATACCCACACGAATCTCCGCGTAAGATCAATAACATAGGATTTAGATGTGCAATACTTATGGCACGTCTAGATGTGCTTTAGCAAATATTAAAAAGGAATATAGTAACAAAATTAGGTTTTAAATTGCAATAAAAATTCTCAGCAGTAACCATTAGGGCTGCAAACGAGTCGAGCTCGAGCGAGTTGGAGTTGGTTCAGCTCAACTCATATGAAAATTTGAGCGAGCTCAAACTAAGTGAAGCTCATGATCGAGCTGTAGAACATGACTCGTGCTCAGCTTGTATGATCTCGAGTCGATCTCGAGCTAGTTTCGAGCTAAATGAGATGGTAAAAATTATAAATCTATGGATGGAAAACAAAAAAATTAAGGTGAATATGCTGGGAACCTTTGGCAAAATATAGGATATTTAACACATAGTCGACCACGTGCCATAATTAGGCCTAAATCTTCTCTGCACTTAATTAAGTTTCCATGTTCGTTGGTAAATAAAATGAAGAAAAATTATGGACAACATATATGGTAATAATTTATATTATTTTCATTTAATATATGGAATGCTCATTTAACATAATGATATTCTGTCGAGCTAGCGAGCTAAAACCGAGCGAGCCAACATTGGCTCAAGATCGGCTCGTTTCTCGGTCGAGCTACATAAAATGTTCAAATTCAGCTTGTTTCTTTTCGAGTTGATCTCGAGTCGAGTCAAAAGACGAGTCGATCTCGAGCGGCTCATGAGCCTCGAGCTTTTCTTGCAGCCCTAGTAACCATAGCCGATGAAAACTAATACTTGACCTTTCTTCAAGAAAATGTTGCTAGAATGAACACGCAAAGAAACATAAAATGACAACTGGATAATGGCTAGCATGGGCGAACGTCTGACTAAGCCCGCAGTGAACCTTGATCCTGCTCATTGGACTCAGTTACGCAGAGATGAAGCAATGATGGGTACGAATTAGACCCGCCTAATACATATACAAGTATGTGTCTTTTCATTATGCCACCGGTGGAAGGTTCTCCACCTGAAAATTAATTGCAAAAGCCCCAAAGGCAGATTACAACATGTAGGTACAAGGAGAGACAGGGCGGAGCCAGGATTTGGACATGAGGGGGGCGAAAAGCTAAAACCATTATTAGTATAATTGTTCTTCTCTAATTCGTTTTGATTCATCTGAAGTTCCGTCTACCATATACATAACATTATTAGTATAATTGTTCTTCTCTAATTCGTTTCTGAACTTTTCGAGAAAGAAACTTAAGAATTTCTTTTTGCACGATATGTAGGTATAGTTTGCATAGACAACATCATTTATTTGCTATAATAAGGCAACAACTTCAATGGTTCGAGAAAATAAATAAGCCAACAGCTTCAGCAGTTCAAGAAGATTACTTTGATTTGTAGATTGTGGAGATTCATCGTTATCTCTATAAGCACAATCTTCAAATGTTAACACCTCATGAAATCATCAAGAAAAGAAATTGTTACTTTTTACTAAAGTATATTATATATGTTGTCATTCTCAAAATAGAATAATCTTTCGTACTTGATGGAATTAATTGTACTTTAAGCTTCAGTTGCTTGTACAACCATATTTGCAGCTGTTTGTACAATTGTTCTCCAAAATATAAAATGATAATGTATGGATATTCTCTGAGGCAAGGTTGATAAGTACCTTCCAGAATATAAAAGGGTTGTGCTTGTTCGTTCTTATTAACAGGGAGTTCCCAAATTTGTTGGAGCTTACTGGGTCACTCTCATAAGTTGTGCTTCCAATTCTACATTGTTCTGCGACTTCCATCGACGCCACAACCTCTTGATCAGCGATATTGTTATTTGCAATAGGTTCCTCCTCATATGGATTTACATTTTCAACACCAGTAATGTTGGAGGTTGAAGTCGAAGAAATTGGCTTGAAAAAAGAATTTATCCCCTTAATTGTTGGTGCCTTTTGTTTCATCTTTGACTACTATAGCAAAAAAACTTGATTAATAGATTAATGACCTTAATTACACATAATACCAATTGACCAAACTAAGATTGTATAATTCAAAACAGAAATCTTAATACCTTCTTCCTCTATCTGATCTCTCGATGTTTAGCCGTGCTCTGATCTGTATGTAGCCTACATTTGACACCGGAGAGGACACTGTAAATCAACCGATGGCGTCGTCATGATGAGCGGGTAGCGGCAATGGTAGACACAGATAGGCACGAGCGGCGACCGGCGGCGGCGCTGGCAGCGGAAAAAAGACGCCCTAGGGCAGAACATACATGTACGCACGTTCAGATAATCGATGAAAAGAGTAGTTTTTTTTGTTTAGGAAAGTCAAAAGAGTAGCTAGCCAGGCCACCACGTACATGCCTACGTGGGCCATTGGGCTTTGGCTTCCGATAATTTGTGTAGCCAGTTCAATTAATAATTTGTATGCGGGCTAACCATGCAATTAGCTCCGGCCAATTAGCACACATAGTATAGTACCTGTTACAAATCATTGAGGGGGGCGAGCGATTGGCAGGGGTCTAGCCCCTGCTCGCCCCTCCCTGTCTCCGCCCCTGAGGAGAGACACGCGCAGAGGAGGGGGCGGTAGAGATGAACGACCACCTCACGCTAAGCATCAGCAATAGTGTGTTGTCTGGAAGCAGTATTGTCCTCTAGGTGGATGCATATCATCAAGGAAAAGACGTTTAATGACAACATTGGATGTGGGGAGGGCAAAAAAACACCATTGTGATGTTTATAGATGTGCTGGCAACATAAGATGATGAACATGGACACGGCAAAATGAGGGATCCCATGGGGGATGGGGGTGTCATGGAGGCGCCAGACATCAAGATCGTCCAGCAAACTAACACCAAGGCGGCTCCGAAAATCTTGGGTGATGTTCCAACGAAAGATGATGTAGCTGGAAGTTTCAACGGAGCAGAGAAGAGCTCGCGGGATGTGGACAAGACGATCGTCTTCTTGAGGAGGTTCATGCGCTAGGGGATGTGGTTCTGGATGAAAAAAGAACATACGTGGAGGATACACCATGGGCAACTCTTTCTGCTGCAATCCAAAAGCAAAGCCGGACGTAGGGAATGTGCTAGGGGATGCAGCCTTGTACATTAAAGAGTATAAATATGACAAAACTTTCTGTATTATTCTTCCCATGGACAACTCTCAACTAGGCTAGCTTTACTTTTGCTGCATGGTTTTGTGGGGTAATTGTTTGTATAACACTTAACAACATGACAAAATCACTTCAACCACAACGTAAAAACACTTAAAACAGAATATAATAGCAGGATAACTACACCATATGCGACAGGCTAGGAGTCGAGGTGAGGGTTTGGGAAACATGGGTCGAGCATCAAGGGGAGGGAAACAACCTGCGACAAGCCGCCTTGCCATGTCTATCACTCGAAGCTGGAAGACTACCCACTGGAATAGACGAGTGGCACCACGCTACGGCTGGAGAGGTTGGGAGACGGGGGTTAGCCAGCGTTAGGAGAGCAGTTATCATGTCTATCTGATGGAGGCACGCTGCTCATGTCCATGTCCTCAAATAGCCGAGCAGAGGTAGGGATTCCGAACTCGGGTTGGTGAAGAAGGAAACATGGTAAGCTAGGGTGAGCCAGGTGACGTGCCTACCAAAGTGTAGACAAGTGGTGTTCGATGGTGTGCAGTACCAGAAAGGAAATGAGAAGCTTTGTTGATAATAGTTACAGGTTTCGGCGGCAGTGTGGCCGGCCCGAGAGTAGGAGGACCACAAATGCGAAAATTGCACTAGTAATCAATATACTATCTTATATTAGGTCCAAAATATCGTAAATTGCTTTTGGAGGCTGAGCTCTATGGAGGTCTCCAAATACAAAATTCAAAATTCGTGAAAATTCATATTTTTACATTTCAAAAAAATTCTTAGTTAAAGATCCCTCTTATTAACTGGTTAAAAGAATTAGTAGATTTGTTCTGACCAAAATGCGAATGGGCGCAAGGGTTATGAACTTATAAATTTAATCATGCTGCTACTGCCTGATGGGCATGTTGCATGTTATAATAGTTAGATTTCTACGTTAACTTAATGTGCAACTTTTCATTGGAGAAAATGGTATGAGTTCTCGAATACACCAAGTTAAACCAAGTGCATTCTAGATGAGCATATGAAATGACCAGATTGTATACACACACAAAAGAATCGGCAATATTTTATTCTTGATTATTACAATAACGATGTTGCTCTCAATACAAGTACAAAGCATACAAATGATGTCAACTTATTACTGAATCCAACTTGCAAGAACATTTGTTATACACTCAAAGTTTCTAGAGACATGCTTTCCCAGTAGTACACTGCAAACCATTATTAACATATTTCTTATAGTGTATGAATTAGAAATTTGTACCCATGATATTTTTTTTTGCGGGGAAGTACCCATGATATTTAATCATACTAAAGTACGTATGAACACACCCATACATGCAAATATGTGTTTTTATGTATATAATTTGTGCAATGTTAAAAGGAGTTCCTTACATCGTAAAATTTAAATTTAGTAGAAGTAAAAAAAATATTGGCATATTACAATTTTGTAACAAGACACACTATAACTACTCTATAAAAACATCAGTATGTGGTTAACTATGATATATAAGCAATAGAAAAATTATGCTCAGTAACTATATTATGATATTTTTTTGTTACAATAATCTAGTCTGGTACAATTAAATTAAATAAGCATAAAATTTTAGCATACAAATATTTATTTTACTTTTCCCCCATACAAAAATTGCTTGGATCATTTCTAAGACAAAAATATTTATTTTCCTTTGCAGCCAATGGAGTCGCACCGACACACTCGAGATAATTCAAAAAAGTAAAAAATAAATTATTTTTTCTTTGTTGTCGAGTTAGTGATCGAGTCATTCAGATCGATGCGCTCTCCAACCTCTGCCTGAAAAACACAAGATTATTTGATATTGATTGTCAACATGACATCATCTTGCAGGATGATAGAATTAAAACCATGAATATTTGGTTGGTGCAAAACTACTCAAATGAGATATGGGCACTAGAGCATTACATCGAGTTGTCAATGGTAACACATCCATGATAAGTTACATGGTTCTGTCAAAAAGGGAGATGTGATGCTTTCGTGTAGCGAGTCTACCCATATCATTCACAGTGACAACGAAGACAATATGCTCAAGGAGTTGACATGCGAATCAAAGCATCTCATCATCACTGAATATGCCTCACCTTATTTCAGAAAGAAAAAGGACAGCGCTCGAGACAGCAGACACACTTTCTTAAAGGGCTATAAGAAACTAATCCACATATTCTTGTTGCGTGCATGCCTCGTTAGTCAGTCTTTATATCTTCTAGTGGTGTCATGGGAAAATACCAAAGCAGTCATTATAGATATGCAACCAATGACCGCTCTGCTGAAATTGGTGTCATATAAAGTTTCATAAATTGTGTCATGTGAGTAAAGAAAGCAGCCATCATAAATGCAGATGGAGGGAGATGTAATTGCAGTATCAAAGGTTTCAGATAGCTGCTCATGGTAATGAATCGTGCAATTATTTTGTAGGAAAATAGTGTAAGTACATCAAAACCAATCTAAAATTCTTTTGTTTCCAAAGGGATTCTAATAGAATGGGGGTAAAATTTTCACTTCCATGCTCGTATGTCTGCCTAACCTATGCAATCTTTTCTATATAATAATCAAATCTAGTCTGCATGACTCACTTGATTTTTGATAAATGAAATACTTGTTTGCTTAAAATACATGGTTGTAGAAAAGCGAGTTATTTGTTAATGATGCAAAAGCATGGATGGTAGCTACGCGATATATATTTTATGTGTGGTTTTGTGATCTCTAATTATTTGTTATGCCTAATCCTTTTTTTAGAAAAGGAGGATGACCCCCGGCCTCTGCATCTGGGCGATGCATACGACCACTTTATTAATTATTCTCACAAGACCTTACAAAGTCATACAACAGTAAGACTAAAGCCGCCGTCTAAGCAACAAATGTCGCTACACCTATCCAGTTGATGAAGGGGTGCAGATAGCCTGGGCCTAATACCAAACAGACATCGCAGCCAAGCCTAACATCTAGGACCTGAGACCCCAACCTAGCCACTTGCCGGGTCTGGGGCACACACTGGTCCGGCGTGCTCTCAGAGGCCGCCGCCGCCAACTGCCACCGCTCCATCTTCAGAACTGTACTGATGCATCAACCTTGCTCGGTCTAGCTATCGTCGATGCCACCACGGCGCCCAACGGCACCTCCTCCCTCACTAGTAGAAAACAGGGCTTTGGTTCGGCCAGAAAGGAGCATTAATCCCGGTTGTATTACAAACCGGGACTAATGTAGTCCCGGTTCGAGCGGCTAGGGCACCGTACAAGCATTAGTCCTGGTTGGTGCCACGAACCGGGACTAAAGGGTGCGATGCCCATTAGTACCGGTTCGTGGCACCAACCGGTACTAAAGGTTAGACCTTTAGTCCCGGTTCGAGCCACCAACCAGTACTAATGGGGTTTGAGGCATTAGTGCCGGTTCATGGCACGAACCAGTACTAAAGGTCCCATTTTCAAACTCTACCCCCCGGATCGCCTTTTCAGTTTTGTAAAAAGCAAAAGAAAATGATAAAAACTTCAAAAATTAAAATCCTGCCTACGGCCTGTTTGGAAATTTTTAGAATCCTCAAATTCTAAAAGGGAAAAAAAGTTATGCTCAAATTTCTGTTTTTTTGAATTTTTGTTAAATCTGGTCAAACTATGGTCAAACTACTTATTCAAGAAGTATTAGTGTTACTAAATAATTATTCAATAATAATAGTGTTAATAAATAATTATTTTAGTTTTTTTGAATTTTGGTTAAATCTGGTCAAACAATGGTCAAACTAATTATTCAAGAAATATTAGTGTTACTAAATAATTATTTCAGTTTTTTTGAATTTTGGTCAAATCTGGTCAAACTGTGGTCAAACTACTTATTCAAGAAATATTATTGTTACTAAATAATTATTGTTTTTTTTAGAACAATAGTTTCAAACTCAAACAGTGAAATGTGTGACTTCATGCTCAAGCTAAATTCCTGAGGGTTAATAGGATTGACATCCTACTATTGTCAGGAAAACAACAAGTGCAGACTTGGAAACGAGGGAGAATAGAACCCGGAAGTTAAGCGTGCTCAGGCTGGAGTAGTGAGAGGATGGGTGACCGTCCGGGAAGTTAGATGATTTGAAATGATGAGGGGTGGTTAGAGATTAGAGGTTAAATTGAGCAGTGATGAGGGGTGATTAGAGATTAGAGGTTAAAATAATTCAGAAATTTGAAAATAAAAAAAAATTCAAAAAAAAATCATAAAATTTCCTTTAGTACCGGTTGGTGTTACCAACCGGGCTAAAGGTGGACCTCCAGGCAGCGGCCACGTGGAGGGCCTTTAGTCCCGGTTCGTGTAAGAACGACCCTTTAGTCCCGGTTCCAGAACCGGGACTAAAGGCCCTTATGAACCGGGACTTTCTTACACGAACCGGGACTAAAGGCCCTTTTTCTACTAGTGCCTGCGCGCCAACAGCTGAGCACGTCGCGGTCGCCAGTGATACACCTCAACGCCATGCTGCCATGTACCACCAGCCGACACAGCTTGAAGTCCTTGAAAGATTTGTCGTGCGTAGCACCTGCCGACCAGGCATGACAAAGCGTAGCACCTGTCGGTCAGGCATGACTTGACATCTCCACCGAAGCTCCGTGCAAGACGAAGCCGCTCCACCTCCTGCCTCTGACTTCCAGCGCTGCTCCACAAACGATGCTCCCAAGAAAGAAACAACACCGCAGTGCCGCCATCGTCCGATCTGGAACACCAGATCCTAGGGTTTCCCCCAGAGCAGCACGAGTGGGTCGACAGCAGTTACACGACGATGCCTTTCATCTAGGTAACGGCGTAGAACGCCGCCACCGCCTGCCATCGGCTCGGTTTTCACCGGCAACCATGTCTCCCCAACTCGCAGCCGGGACTAGATGATGGATCTCAAGATCCGATCACCAAGCTTCTGGCCGGCCACCACCGACGAAGAAGATGACCACCACCATTGGCTACACTGGCCAGATCAGATCTGCCATGGGTGCCGCCAAGCAGTCCACCAAGCCCTCGACGCCGCCGCCGATCTAAAGCCAGATGACATGCCGCCGAAGACCGCGTCGCGCCGCCGCCCGATCCAGGCCAGCCGCCGCAGCCGCCGTCTGGCCCGAGGCAGGGCCGACCGCCGCCGCCGTCGAAGCCAACGCCGTCGCTTCTAGATCGGCCGCACCTCCATGCATGTTGAGGCCTCGCCACCCCTAAGACGCAGGAGGGAGGAAGAGCCCCCGCCGCCGTCGTCGGCCTCCGGGCGCAAGCCGGCGGCGTCCTCCGGCGGCGGCGGGAGGAGGGGAGGAAGATTGGCTAGGCCCCGGCGGCGGCTAGGGTTGGGGAGCCACCCGAGTCGCCCGAGCGGGGGGCGACGCGGGGGATCCTACCTTGTAACTTCATTCCGGTTCTTGTTCTAGCATGGGCTCTATTATAATGAGCAGGGGAAGAATGCGTTCATAAGCGTCCTATTCTCTTTAGACAAGAAAGAAATCTCTTTAGACAAGAAAGAAAACGCTATGCTCTGAACTTGTTTGAATGTAATTGGAAGACCTACTTATGTGGGGTTTAACCTAGTAACGGAAATCATAGCCTGGGATCCTTTGATCGGTGAAGGATTTTATCAAGAACATATGAACAATTAAACTTGATAATATTTCCACTCATCCGGTCGGTCTTAGTTTCAGACTATTATTTTTGTTGACAGTTAGTTTCGATTTTGTTTTAGTTCCATCAACCAGCTTGATGGTTTACTTTAAACCTTATATGGTTTATTTTAACAGAACATATGTTGCAAAGAGTTGGTAATTGCAAACAATAAGAAAATGAGCCCACGGCATGGCGAATCACATGCAAATGCTTTCGTCATGGTTTACTGTCGAAGTCACAACACCATAGTGGACGCCCGACCAGATAGATAACACATGCAACCTTCAAAAGCCAGCGGTCACAAGGGTAGTATGAATTCTAACCAGATTGTGCAGGAAGAAGACAAAACTGTCAAGGGCTCACACTCATCTCACCTTAAGACTTGGCCAGCCAGGCAAATGGACAATTTTTAGCTTCAGCATAGTGCAGGAAGCTTTCAGCAAAGAATAGCAGGGTGATACCTATCCTGCGTATAAGTTCGAGACAGCAGAAGTTCAGACTGGAACAAGATCCAATTTTGATCTAGTTAATATATCATGAACTCTGAAATTAAATGTTCTCATCCACCAACAACCTGCGCCGAACAAAATCCAAGGGTTTGAAGAATGAAGACACACCACAAATGGGCTGCTTGGCTGACCTAACACGAAAGGAAGCCCATCCCACTCCAACAGACAATGTTTGAACTTTGAACAATATTGATTTGACTCCTGAGTCCTGATTCCCCGATGTAAGTACTATGTAGTAGCAAAGTACTCCCTCTGTTGTATAATACTTGTCGTGGTTTTAGATCAAATTTTAACTAAAACTACGATAAGTATTTTGGAGTGGAGGGAGTAACAATTAGTAGTACACTGCAGTAAGATCTCACAAATTTTACAAGCAATGCTCAGATTGGACCTGGCTTTCTTTTCCGATTCAAATTTACCAGTCTAGAAAAATAATAAATAGGTAAGAGTCAGCAATTATGAAACTAATCACTCTACATATTAGCAACTCAAAGCAAGCCTTGGAGTGCTAACAACATGATATGTAATGCACTAGTAGAATCTGCACGAGTTACAATATGGTCAGCAAAAATATAAGATGCCTCAGAAATAGATTTAGTAGGACAACAACTTAGAATCTTAACAAACTAGTGAGAAGTCAAGTAGAAAATATTGGTCATGGGCAGCTTAAACGAAGATATCAGCCATGGATAGCTTAATCAAAACAAAAATCAACAGTGGAGCTGCATGAATAGTAAGTACTCTAGTAGTAGTAATGAACGACTAACTTGTGTGCATCATTACCCCTATCTACCTACAAACAAATCATTTCAGTGAATTATGGTATTATCTACCCCATGGGAAAGGGAAATCCTCTTCCTATCTAAAAGGAAAAAAGGAAAGAAAATATAATGTGTCTAGCTCTATTAAGCTGCATATATAGAGTTATAGACTGAAACAACAATGGAACACCATGCAGATTGTTTACCCCCTGTAAATGCAGCGGTTACTCTGCCATGTTCTATTACTAAATTGAAAACCTTCCTAATCAAGCGAATGAGAGAGTAATAGTTTCAAATGCAGAATAACAGCACGACATCAATATTTGACATCAAAAGATACCAATTTAAAGGAAATAAAAATAGTTTGGCATAGATAAGACACTTGTACAATCTAAATGGAAACACAAGGAGTTTGACATCTCTTAGAATCACACAGCATAGGGGCGAACAAGGTGACATCAATAATGACCAATTAGAGGGTACCTTACAGATTCTCTATTCTTAACCAGCATTGTTCAAAGCCACAAAACGCATTACAAGTTCAGGACACAAACAGATAGGACTCGGGTGTACTACACCCAAGTTAGTAAAAAAGTTGAAAAAATTTCAGATTTTTTGGACAATGTTTGATCACATTTTTTCAATCTTTTGCTAAACTCGGGTGTACTACACCCGAGAGTAGCCACTACTTTCCGGAAGATCAAACTGAACTAGACATAGAAAGCTAGAACATATCCAAGCCAATGCCACAAAACAACAAGATTAGGCCCATAACCAACAACTTCTTTTAATGAATTGCCAAGCTAAGGACATTAAGCTGCATGCAGTACTTTCAGTCACCATCAGAAGTCCATTCAGCAAAACATGGAATGTAAGGCAGAACATCCTGGAATTCTTGAGAAAAAGTGCATGTAGCATTGACTTTCTGATTCTCCGTATCATATGACACTGCCATCTCGTCCTCGTCAGTAAGGAAAATCAAATCACAATCAGGATGAATCACGAACACCTTATAGGACATATCATCTTCGCCACGTTGCCTCCCGAACAGCTCTGAAACGTTGACAGTATACTTGAGGGTCCACTTTCCACCACCATAATCTTCAAGAACCCACACATAGAGTTGGCAATCATGATCGTTATCAATTTGCCACGCATACAGGCGTCCTTGGGCTGCCCAATGGAAGGCGAATGACTTGTGTTTGGCATGTCCTCTGGCATTTCAACCTCCCTCCAGACCTTCCCTTCCGGGTCGACCGTGACCATTCAGGAAGACACATTCTGAATTCCTAACCAGAATAGTCTTGTAATACCACTCGCTCTGCACCTTGGTCCATCGTCCGGTTTCCGACGAGTAGATGGCCATCTCGGTGAATTCACAGAAACAGTTGGTCAGGGGCACAAACACCACAAAGCGGGACGGAGCTACTGCGTCGAAACCCAGGAAGATATCCATTATTGGCTCGAAATACACAATGTCACCGTCCTCTTCGTCCAGCCATACTACAGGAGGCAACACAGTCCACTGCCCGGCCATAGGATTGCACACGACGTAATCGTATTCGTCTTCCTCATCATGACGCGATTCCCAGCACTTGCAAAGCAGAAGGCTGCTGCAGCACTGCTCGACCGAGAAGCAATCGTAGCTCCCGCGCAAGAAAGCGAGCGAAGGGTCGACCAAAGGGGGGCCTCTTCCCGACAGATTACGGAAATTGAAACGCCCGCGGTCGATGAAGAAGAAGCCAGACAACGTCTGCGGCGACCTCTTGCGGACAGCCATGGCTTGGAGACGCACTTGAAGCGGCAGAGCGACCTGTAGGGCACCCTCGACAGTATCTCGACGATGGCGCCTTCAGGAAGATCCGCCCCGGGCTGCTGCTGCTGCTGCTGGTTCTTACACATTGTAGAGGCAGCTCGTTTAGTTTCAACGTGAGATTGGATATTTGGATTCAAGATTGGAAGAAGGCAGTGTAGGGGAACATACCTCAGACGCTTCATCGGTGGAGGGGAATGGTGGCGTGGCGCTGTCGCGGCCTTGGTTGCCGGTGGACCGCGTATGGTACTGCTCCGTGCAGTCATGGGGAAGGCTGGCCTGCTGCTTGTGCCCATGCTCCTCCTTCATCTACAGATGGTGGAGGGTGGACACGATTCATACAGGTTCCTTTCTTGGATAGAAGATTGGGAGAAGGAATAGTTACAAATGGAGCAAACCTCTGGACCTACCTCGCTGATGGGGAACGGCGGCGGCGAATGGCATGGAGCCTCCTCGCCCTGGCCTGGGTGGAGAGTCGCCGGCACGTGGCCCTGCTCCGTGCAGCCTTGCTCGCCTTCTCCTCGTCCTCCTTGCGGCATCGCCTCCTCGATCGAGGCACTCGACAGGGTGGGTCGTCCTAGGCAGGCGGCGCGGCTCGCCGAGTCTCGAGGGTTTTCAAGGACATCGTGGCTTTTATGGCTTCGTGTTCCCCTTTTGAGAAGTGGAATGGGCGCCTCACCAAAAAATGTAGAAAAGAAATGAAAAGGCGTGTGTGCGATGGTCATTTGGATGAAATATTTTTCTAGAAAAAAAATACAGAAAATGTTTTGTTCTGACCGACCGCCTGCAGACTGCTACCTTTTTTTAGTAACACCTTAGAGGGTGCTTGGATCCAAGGGACTTATTTTAGTCTGACTAAAAATAGTCTCTTTACGATGCTAAAGTTTCAAGCACCCCTGCTGACTAAAGAGGGGCTAAAACTAGTCTTGAGACTAAAATTTTTTAGTCAGGGGTACCCCTACTAAAATATGGATTAATCCTCTCTCTCCTCATTTAACTCCTCTCCTTTAAACAGGCGAGTTCTAGATTGGAGGGTTTGAAGGATAATAAATGTTCATTAACTTGATTTTAGTCTCTTTAGTATTTGGATCCAAGCATGGATGAGGCTAGCAAGTTTTTGTCCTACTACTTTTAGTCATAGGACTAAAACGTATCAAGCACCCTCTCAAACTGCTACTATCTCCGTCCTGATTTATTGATCCTCTTTACATTGTACATCAAATTTTAACTTTAGATTTAACGAACAAAATGTTAATGCATGTTATAAAAAATAATATAATTGGAAACTATATTCATATACGAATACAACAATATAATTTTTTGTGACATTCATTAATATTTTGTTAGTTGAATCTCTAGTCAAAATTTGACACAAAATACTAAAAGGACTAATAAAATAGGACAGAAGTAGTACCTGTTAGGCCAACTCTAAGAAACGACCCATTTCGTCCGGCCGCGTTCGTTTGGATTATCGTGGCCCTAAACGCGCCCGCAAACAGACAGTCGTCTGTTTTCTATTCGTCTGCGACTCATTTCCGGCCCGAAATTAGTTCGCATTTGCGTTGAAACAGACAAGTCACTGGCGGACGGGGCACGAGCCCTTGTCCTCCCCTAGCCAGCCCATGGGGAACACAACATTCTCAGTTCCACCTTCTTTCCCAAAATCCCTCTCGCCCTCCCCCGCCCCTTCCTAGCTCCATGGCTGGTACCCCGCAGTAACCCGCCGCCATCCTCTCGGGCGCCATCTCCACCTGTCCCGCGACGAAAAAGAAGGCAAATGTGGAGCTCGACCGACTCAACCAAGAATCATCCAAGAGGAGACCCGGAATGCCATCCACCATGCATGGGTCTCATCTGTTTCTTCCAAGCAGCTTCTCCATGTCTGCCTCCTCCTCGTCCTCCTTCGGCATCGCCTCCTAGATCGAGGCACTGGACTGCATATGGTGGTTTGTCCTAGGCATGAAGCGCAGATCGGCGCGGCTCGCTGAGTCTCGAGGGTTTTCAGGGACATCGTGGCTTTCATGCTTTATGGCTTTGTTTTCCCCCTTGAGAAGTGGAATGGGCGCCTCACCAAAAATGTAGAAAAGAAATGATAAAGCGTGTGTGCGATGGTCATTTGGATCAAATATTTTTGTAGAAAAAAATACAGAAAATGTTTTCTGCTGACCGACTGCCTGCAAACTGCTACCTGTTAGGCCAACTCCAACACACACCCCATTTCGTCCAGCCGCGTTCGTTTGAGTCTGTTTTCTGTTTGTCTGCGACCCATTTCCGGCCTGAAATTAGTTTGCGTTTGGGTCAAAATGGACAGGACACGGACGAACGGGACGCGAGCCCTTGCCCTCGCCTGGCCAGCCCATGGGGAACACAATGCTCTCATTTCCACCTTCTTTCCCAAAAACCCTCTCGCCCTCCCCCGCCCCTTCCCAGCTCCATGGCCGCCGCCCCGCAGCAACCAACCGCCATCCTCCCGGGCGCCACCTCCACCCGTACCGCGATGAAAAAGAAGCCAAAGGTGGGGCTCGAACTACTCATTCAAGAATCATCCAAGAGGATAACCCGGAGGGCCGCTACTGCGGAGAGGAAAGACGCAGCCCAGTATGGCCTCAGGGCCGCTGCCGCACAACACAAGGACGCAGTTGAGGACAACGAGACCCTTGTCGTCAAGGCCACACAGGCAGCGCGACGCACGCCCTCCTCATGCTAGTGTTTAGCTGACCCGCGCCGGCCACATGCTCGTCGGCCGTTCGCCCTCCACAGGGCCAGTTGACGAGATCCTCCACAACACGGCAAACAGGTTGTGTTTATCTGACACAAGAGCATGGTGCAAACCGCTTCCCCATGTTGCGGGACGATAGCGTGATCACGCCGGCCACCCCCACCCCCGCGGCCTTCATCGACCCCAATGTCACGCGCTGGGTTGGGTGTCGCCGGTCAGTAAGCCACCGGGATACAAAGCAAGCGGCCACGGGCGATTCCTATGGCTAACCTTCCCGACGCCCGCAACCTGTTTGATGGATCGTCGTACCGACGCCGGGCAAGACGGCCCCAACTTCAACGCTTTCATGGAGGACGTCATCTACGAAGGCCATGGCCAAGCCTTCCACACCGAGAGCCAAGGGCAAGGTGTCGGTGTCAAAACCGACGGATCTCGGGTAGGGGGTCCCGAACTGTGCGTCTAAGGCGGATGGTAACAAGAGGCGGGGACACAATGTTTACCCAGGTTCGGGCCCTCTCTATGGAGGTAATACCCTACTTCCTGCTTGATTGATCTTGATGATATGAGTATTACAAGAGTTGATATACCACGAGATCATAGAGGCTAAACCCTAGAAGCTAGCCTATGATTATGATTGTTGTTGTCCTACGGACTAAACTCTCCGGTTTATATAGACACCGGAGGGGGCTAGGGTTACACAGAGTCGGTTACAAGGGAGGAGATCTACATATCTGAATTACCAAGCTTGCCTTCCACGCAAAGGAGAGTCCCACCCGGACACGGGACGAAGTCTTCAATCTTGTATCTTCATAGTCCAACAGTCCGGCCAAAGTATATAGTCCGGCTGTCCGAGGACCCCCTAATCCAGGACTCCCTCAGTAGCCCCTGAACCAGTCTTCAATGACGATGAGTCCGGCGCGCAGATTGTCTTCGGCATTGCAAGGCGGGTTCTTCTCCAAATTCTGAGTACCTGTTGAGTAGTGTCCGGCTTCCCATGAATGTTGCACTCCTCGGCTTCTGCGCCTAATAATGGCTATCCTCCATGTGTCGAGCGAATGCGAGAAGTCGGGGCATTTTTACACTTGCCACCCTAACCATGTAAGTAAACCGTCTATTTAAAGATACGGGGATCCTCAGATCCAGATCACACCATCCTCCCACAGCAAGTATCCATCGGAGCGCGCCCGGAAAAGTCCATCCCATCATGGCCGGCCATCGCAGCTCCTCCTCTCGCTCCCGTAGCCCTAAGCCAAGCAATTGGAAGAAGTGTTCCGTCCCCACCAGCCAATTAGTAGAGTTACAGACCCAGGGGTTTCTCCCTCCAGCGTATATGGCCCCCGTTCGAGCCGGACTGGTCACTTACAACGGCGGGGAGCAAGCGGAGAGCCTTCCCAACCCATCCATGGGGGAGCGGGTATGCCTTGTCCCTTACTTACTAAGGGGGCTTGGATTTCCCATCCATCCGTTCCTCCGCGGGCTCCTGGAGTTCTACGGCCTCCAGCTGCATAACTTTACTCCCGCCTCCATATTACACATCGCTGGCTACGTCGCCTTTTGCGAGCTATTTTTGGGCTGTGAAGCTCATTTCAAGCTATGGAAGAGGCTATTCTGCCTCGTACCCCGTACACAGGAGGGGTCAATATATCAAGTGGGCGGAGCCGAGATATGGCGCATCGCCGGGACTGGATACCTGTCAGGTACTCCGAAGAAGACATCCGAAGACTGGCCTTCAGAGTGGTTTTATATGGAGGACGTCCCCCTTTCGGACCCTATTCGGATGGGCCTTCCTGAGTTCGACAACGCCCCTTTGAAGAAACGCCGTAGCTGGCGCCCTCGGAGCCCCCAGGAGGAAGATAACAGAGAAGTCCTTTTCCTGATGGGCCGGATAAAAACGCTGACCAAATCAGGATTGACAATAGTCGAGGTTATGTCAATATGTATAATGCGGGGGGTGCAGCCACTTCATATCGGAGACAACCCATGTGGCACTTCAATGGAGAAGACGATGCCACCCGCTGCAGTCGTAAGGGACCGGACTCCGTCGCTGCTCTAGCGAAAATACTGTCCGATTTATATAAAGGAGAGAAAGAGGAGTTCGTCCGTATTAAGCCACGGGATGGATTCTCCATGTACAACCCCCCAAACTGGGTGAGCTGCTACTTTTTACTCCGAACCTTCCCGCATTCTTTGTCATAAGTATTTACCTTGCTATTTCATAGTAGGAACTGCGAAAAGCTATGAGGGAGGTCCACAGCCCGCCTCCACAACCAGAGGACCATGACCGGGCCCTCGACCCCGGACTCGAAGAAGATCCGGACACATTTGTGGAGCTCCTCGACAGGACGTTCTATCAATTAAGCTGCGACGGTGCCTTGGTGGCCATCATAGCCGATTATCCTGGACTACTCCTTGCATCACATGTAAGTAAAACCGGAGTCCCAACTTCCGAGAAGGATCCGTTTTTGCGCTTCACCTACCGCACATATATGGTGTCTTACAGGGAAGGTCCTCCGGACGCCATGCCGAACCCGCAGTGACTCACCAACAAGGGGCACCGAAGCCGGGTAGGCTTAAAAGGAAGGCGGTCAGGACTGAGACGCCGTTGCAGAGGTATGAAAAAGTACCCCGCTCCGTGGTTGTCGTCTGATACGTCTCCGTCGTATCTATAATTTTTTATTGTTCCATGCCAATATTATACAACTTTCATATACTTTTTGGCAACTTTTTATACTATTTTTGGGACTAACATATTGATCCAGTGCCCAGTGCCAGTTCCTGTTTGTTGCATGTTTTATGTTTCGCAGAATACCCATATCAAACGGAGTCCAAACGGGATAAAAATGGACGGAGCTTATTTTTGGAATATTTGGAAAATCTGGGAGAAAGATCAACGCGAGACGGTGCCCGAGGTGGCCACGAGGCAGGGGGCGCGCCTGCCCCCCCGGGTGCGCCCCTGACCCTCGTGGGCCACCCGTAAGGCGGTTGATGCCCTTCTTCGGCCGCAAGAAAGCTAATTTTTGGTAAAAAAAATCACGGCGAAGGTTTCAATCCAATCGGAGTTACGGATCTCCATATATATATACGAAACGGTGAAAGGGCAGCAGAGGAGAACGCAGAAACAGAGAGAGGCAGAGAGACAGATCCAATCTCGGAGTGGCTCTCGCCCCTCCCACGCCATGGGAGCCAAGGACCAGAGGGGAAACCCTTCTCCCATCTAGGGAGAAGGTCAAGGAAGAAGAAGAAGGGGGGCTCTCTCCCCCTCGCTTCCGGTGGCGCCGGAGTGCCACCGGGGGCCATCATCATCACCGCGATCTTCACCAACACCTCCACCATCTTCACCAACATCTCCATCACCTTCCCCCATCTATATTCAGCGGTCCACTCTCCCGCAACCCGCTGTACCCTCTACTTGAACATGGTGCTTTAGGCTTCATATTATTATCCAGTGATGTGTTGCCATCCTATGATGTCTGAGTAGATTTTCGTTGTCCTATCGGTGGTTGATGAATTGCTATGATTGATTTAATTTGCTTGTGGTTATGTTGCTGTCCTTTGGTGCCCATCATATGAGCGCGCGCGTGGATCACACCATAGGGTTAGTTGTATGTTGATAGGACTATGTATTGGAGGGCAAGAGTGACAGAAGCTTCAACCTAGCATAGAAATTGATGCATACAGGATTGAAGAGGGACCAATATATCTTAATGCTATGGTTGGGTTTTACCTTAATGAACGTTAGTAGTTGCGGAAGCTTGCTAATAGTTCCAATCATAAGTGCATAGAATTCCAAGTAAGGGATGACATGCTAGCAGTGGCCTCTCCCACATAAAATTTGCTATCGGTCTAGTAAAGTAGTCAATTGCTTAGGGACAATTTCGCAACTCCTACCACCACTTTTCCACACTCGCTATATTTACTTTATTGTGTCTTTATCTAAACAGCCCCTAGTTTTTATTTACGTGCTTTTTATATTCTTGCAAACCTATCCGAAAACACCTACAAAGTACTTTTAGTTTCATACTTGTTCTAGGTAAAGCGAACGTCAAGCGTGCGTAGAGTTGTATCGGTGATCGATAGAACTTGAGGGAA
The DNA here is from genome assembly GCF_018294505.1 of Triticum aestivum. NCBI lineage: Eukaryota > Viridiplantae > Streptophyta > Magnoliopsida > Poales > Poaceae > Triticum > Triticum aestivum. Next base: position 19,617,429 of record NC_057796.1, read on the forward strand.
TATTTTTTCTACCTTTAGCTCCTCGTTGGGTTCGACACTCTTACTTATCGAAAGAGGCTACAATTGATCCCCTATACTTGTGGGTTATCATCGTCTTTTAAAATATAATAACGTCCATGTTTCCTAGCAGAAAAGACGCTCACCGGACCATATCCGGAGAGCCTGCCGGCCACGCCTCCACCAGCCGGGTTCCAGAGCCAGACTTAGGGGCAGACGCTCACGTGGGGCCAACACCGGATGTTCCTCCTACAGAGGATGCGGATAGGCTGTCCGCTACGAATTCCGAAGTGGAGAGTGCCATGAATCACAGGCGTCGCTGGGCCATACTCCGCGACACTTGTTTCTCTCAAGAGGCGTTCGATGCCTTCAACTCAGGAGACGCGTACATCCGCGCTGCTCAAAATGGTCTTGCTAGAGCCACGGACCAGTATGTAAAGGATATACGGGTAAGAAAATCTAATAATTATGTATATCAGTAGCCCCTGAGACTTGAAACAGTTGGCACAACTGATTTAAGGATCGTTGTTGTCGTAGGTTCTTACGGAGAAGAATACCCAGTTGTCTCAAGAGCTGGAGGAGTGCAAAGCCCAGCTACGGGCCGTAGTTGCCGGAATGGAGGAGTCCAAGAAGGCCCCATCTGGTAATACTTGTCTTGATCGAAAAGAATGAAATGACATGTACCAGATAGTATTCGGCATGCATGCACGTCTAACAATAGATTCTGTAGATAATCCTGGAGTGAATCCGAAGATCGTGCGAGGGGATGAGCAACATGCTCAACGACAGCTAGAGGCTGGCGAGCGCGTGCTTACGCGGGTTAGGCGGGAGAAAAACGATCTCCAAGATGCCAATACCCGGCTGGGTGTTGAACTGAAAGATGTTCGGGCCCAGCTTGCTGACTCCGTAAAGGAGAATAAGAGGCTTCGACGCGGCATGTTTAGTAAGTGCTTGAATGAACTTTTATAGAGTTCGGCGAAGAAACCGGCTAACAGATTTATATCTGTAGGTATATTGACGGGTCGTCCCGAAGAGGAGATGCCCGGATCTGCGGGCGATCTTCTGCAAGAGCTCTCACAACTGCACGAACAAGTTCGGCAGGTGATGCAGGGCATTGCCCAGGCCTTGTGGTCATCCGCCTCATGGAAGATATCGGCCTGCCGACAAGGTGCAAGGGAAGCCTGGGCCATGGTGAAGACGCGATATACCAAGGCTGACCCGAACCACATGGCCGAGGTCGGACCTGTAGGGTCTGATGGGAAAGAGATCCCCGTTAGTCTGGTATATGACCAGGTAAAATTAGCCGCAAAGTATTCCCAGCAGGATTGTAGGCTAGACAACCTGTTGGATGGTATAGAAGAAGAATTTAGTCAGTCTAAGTGATTGTGTACTTCAAATGACATATATTGTCCCTAGCCGGATTGTAAATCATTTGTCACGGCAGACCTTTTCGCTTCGATCTCCGGACCCGACAGTCCGGAGTGTATCCGAATACCCGCTCAGTTATGTAAAAGACGGGGTACGCGTGGAGACCAGGCGTAGGGGTCATAAGTGCTTAAACAGACAAGTACCCAACTAGCTATGTTATATTACATGGATAGTAAGAAACATTTTCCAGGGAGAATAGTTCCGTTAAGGGTTCCTTTCCCTGGGTACGCATGCCTTAATGTGCATGTCTGAACTGCGAAAAGGGACGCAGGATATAAACATCTGGGGGCATGTATTGCAATAAGTAGAAGTCATCTTTTGTTCACCGACCGAATATTCCCTTAAGAACACTAGCTTTCGGCTTCACCCAGTCTGAGGTACACATCCGGCTGACCCGGCAGTAACAATCGCAGAGGTGCTCCCCTTATGCCCTAGCCGAATTAACGGGAACGTAGGGCATAAACACAAGAGCCAGGCAACCCAGCTTGGCCAAAACTTAAGTCATATCGATGCATATAATGGCGAAGAAAAGGTACATGTGGAAAAGTAACACATGTGCAAGGGGCATAAGGCCCGGAATATAATTATATTAAGCTTCTGTATAAGAAGCCCCCAGGTATAATGAGCACGCATGGTGCGTCAAGATTGTGTAGTCAAGACACACTTTAAGCTTTTAATGCCATGAAGAAAAGGGGAGGAAAGAAAGAAAGACAGATAGCGGATATATATATATATATATATATAAAAGGGCGGAGGTAAGGAGACGAACACAGAGTCCGGCACTAGGCGTAGAATCTTTGGAGTCTGGCCGCGTTCCATGGATTTGGCTCGAGTCGATTGTCCGATGCATCACGCAGACGGTACGCTCCACCGGTGAGAACTTTATCGATGATGAAGGGACCTTCCCATTTGGGCTTGAGCTTGTCCTTTTTCTTCTCTAGTAGGCGTAAAACGAGTTCGCCAACATTATAAGTTTTGGCCCGTACTTCCCTGCTTTGATACCGTCGAGCCTGTTGCTGATAGAATGCGGAGCGGGCTTTTGCAACGTCACGCTCCTCCTCCAGGGCATCTAAATTGTCCTGTCGATCAAGCTCGGCTTCTTTCTCTTCGTACATGCGCACTCGAGGTGAGTCATGAATGATGTCGCAGGGCAGTACCGCCTCTGCGCCGTACACCATAAAAAAGGTGTGTATCCGGTAGTGCGATTCGCGTGGTCCGCAGTCCCCATAGTACGGAGTCGAGCTCCTCAACCCAGTGCGTATCTGATTCCTTCAAGGATCGCACTAGTCTGGGTTTAATGCCGCCCATAATAAGACCATTTGCTCGTTCGACTTGACCGTTTGTTTGGGAGTGATAGACGGAGGCATAATCGAGCTTAATGCCCATGTTGCCGCACCAAGTTTTTACCTCGTCAGCTGTGAAGTTTGAGCCGTTATCGGTGATGATGCTGTGGGGGACACCATAACGGTGTACAACCCCGGATATGAAGTCTATCACTGGTCCGGACTCGGCCGTTTTAACTGGTTTGGCTTCTATCCTTTTGGTGAATTTATCCACCATGACCAATAGGTATTTTTTCTTATGGCTTCCTTCTTTAAGGGGTCCGACCATATCAAGCCCCCAGTCCGCAAAGGGCCAATTAATGGGTATTGTTTGGAGAGCGGGAGGTGGCATATGGCTTTGGTTTGCAAAAATATGGCACCCGACGCAATGTTTGACGAGGTCCTGTGCGTCTGCTCGGGCTGTCGGCCAGTAGAAACCCGTACGGAAGGCCTTGCTTACCAGGGCCCGAGCTGCGGCGTGATGGCCGCCGAGTCCAGCATGAATTTCTGCCAAAAGTTGCCGTCCTTCCTCTTCGGAGATACACCTTTGAAGTACTCCGGTAGCGCTTTTCTTATAAAGCTCTCCCTCGTGGACCTTGTAGGCTTTAGACCGTCGCACAATGCAACGTGCCTCGTTTGGGTCCTCGGAGAGTTCTTGCCTATTTAGGTAAGCCAAGAAGGGTTTTGTCCACGGGGCGATGACAGCCATAATCACGTGGGCCGAAGGTGTTATTTCGGTGGCGGAGCCTCCGATTATGTCAGAGTGTTCAGGATCTGGTGTTGTGGCCGGATCCGGACTGTTGTTGCTGGTCTCCCCTTCCCACACCACGGATGGCTTAAACAGCCTTTCCAAGAAGATATTAGGTGGGACAGGGTCGCGTTTAGCGCCGATGCGGGCGAGGATATCCGCCGCTTGATTGTTTTCTCGGGCCACATGGTGGAATTCGAGCCCCTTGAACCGAGCTGACATTTTGAGGACGGCATTGTGGTAAGCCGCCATTTTTGGGTCCTTGGCGTCAAAGTCTCCATTTATTTGAGATATTGCGAGGTTCGAATCCCCACGCACCTCTAGGCGTTGAATGCCCATGGAGATTGCCATCCAGAGACCATGCAACAGGGCCTCATATTTTGCTGCGTTGTTGGAGTCTGTGTATAATATTTGGAGTACGTATTGTACTGTATCTCCGGTGGAGGATGTCAGGACGACGCCTGCCCCCAGACCAGCCAGCATCTTAGAGCCGTCAAAGTGCATGATCCAATTGGAGTACGCGCCGTACACTTTAGGGAGTTCAGCTTCTGTCCATTTGGCGACGAAATCAGCCAGTACTTGCGACTTAATGGCCCGCCGTGGTTTGTATGTTATGTCGAATGGGAGGAGCTCAATAGCCCATTTAGCAATCCGGACAGTGGCATCGTGGTTATTTATTATGTCATTGAGTGGTACTTCAGAGGCCACCATGATTGAACAATCTTGAAAGTAGTGTCGTAGTTTCTGGGATGCCATGAAGACCGCGTATGCTATCTTTTGATAATGTGGGTACCGTGATTTGCATGGAGTGAGGACAGTGGATACGTAGTATACCGGCTTTTGAAGCGGGAACTTATGTCCGTCCGTCTCTCGTTCAACGACGAGCACTGCGCTTACAACCTGGTGCGTTGCCGCTATATATAACAGCATTGGTTCGCCGACATTTGACGCGGCCAATATTGGGTTGGTGGCCAAAACGGCTTTTATTTCTTCCAGTCCAGCCGTGGCCGCATCCGTCCACTCAAAGTGTTCGGTGCGTCGAAGAAGGCGATAAAGGGGTAGTGCTTTTCTCCTAATCGGGAGATAAAGCGGCTTAAGGCAGCCACGCATCTAGTTAATTTGTGGATTTGCTTGAGGTCCGTTGGGATAGCCAACTATGACAGAGCTCGGATTTTAGCCGGATTTGCTTCAATTCCTCTACTGGAGACGATGAAGCCCAAGAGCTTTCCGGCGGGCACGCCGAAAACGCATTTTTCCGGATTGAGCTTGATGTCATATGTTCGGAGATTGTCGAACGTGAGCCTCAAGTCGTCTATTAAGGATTCGACGTGTCTGGTTTTAATGACCACGCCGTCTACGTATGCCTCCACTGTTTTGCCAATTTGTGTTTCCAGGCATGTCTGAATCATGCGTTGATAGATTGCACCGGCGTTTTTGAGCCCGAAAGGCATGGTGTTAAAACAGAAGGGGCCGTATGGAGTGATAAATGCCGTTGCGGCTTGATCGGACTCCGCCATCTTAATTTGATGGTATCTGGAGTATGCGTCGAGGAAACACAATGAGTCGTGTCCTGCGGTAGCGTCGATAATTTGATCGATGCGGGTAGGGGGAAGGGATCCTTGGGGCAAGCCTTGTTAAGGTCCTTGAAATCGACACATAGGCGCCAGGATTTGTCCTTCTTTGGTACCATCACCAGGTTTGCTAGCCAGTACGGATGTTTTATTTCTCTAATGAATCCGGCCTCAAGTAACTTGGCTAGCTCTTCTCCCATGGCTTGTCGCTTAGGCTCAGAGAAACGCCACAGAGTCTGCTTGACCGGCTTGAACCCCTTTAGAATGTTAAGGCTATGCTCGGCCAGCCTGCGTGGGATTCCTGGCATGTCTGAAGGATGCCAGGCGAAGATGTCCCAATTCTCGCGCAAGAACTCCCGCAATGCGGCGTCTACTGTGGGGTTTAACTGTGCCCCGATGGATGCTGTTTTTGTAGGGTCCGTTGGGGACTTGGAATTTGACTATTTTGTCCGCTGGTTTGAAAGAGGTGGACTTGGGTCTTTTGTCGAGTATCACGTCGTCCTTGTCCACTGTGGAGCGTAGCACAGTTAGTTCTTCGGCCGCAAGGGCTTCGGATAACGCCTCGAGGGCTAGTGCGACGGTTTTATTTTCGGCGCGGAGTGCTATGTCCGGATCACTAGCTAGAGTGATGATTCCATTGGGCCCGGGCATTTTGAGCTTCATGTACCCGTAATGGGGTATAGCTTGGAAGATCGTGAATGCCTCCTGCCCTAAAAGGGCGTGGTATCCGCTACTGAACGGGGCCACTTGGAATGTGATTTCTTCGGACCTATAATTCTCCGACGTGCCGAATACCACATATAGTGTGATTTTTCCTGCACATCGTGCCTCCCGACTAGGGATGATTCCTCTGAAGGTCGTGCTGCTTTGCTCAATGCGGCTCTTGTCTATTTCCATTTTTCGAAGAGTCTCCTCATAGATGAGGTTTAATCCGCTGCCACCGTCCATGAGCACTTTAGTAAGCCGGAAGCCGTCCACAATTGGACTAAGGACCAAGGCGGCTGGTGCTCGGGCTGTTCGGAATGTAGGTTCGTCACTGGTATTGAAGGTTATAGCCGTATCGCTCCATGGATTTATTGCTGCCACGTGGCAGACTTCGGCAAGGCTGCGGAGTACTCGCTTGCGCCTATTATTTGAGGCGAAGGTCTCGAAGACTGTCAATATTGTATTGTTATTTTCCACGGGATGGTGCTCTATTGTATTGTTGATGAGGATATCCTCGCCACTCTTGGCCACCTGCCGGAGTATCCAACATGCTCTAAGGCTATGTGTTGGCATGGCATCCGTTGTACTGTGAATTTTGCATGGCCCATTGAGCCATCCCTCCAATACGGTTCCACGCCCTATAGTGGGCTTTTGTTTCTTTGTAATTGGATCGGGTGACTTATGAGAGTACACCCTTTTAGTTTGGACGGGGGGGTTTAGTGAGAGCCGGAGGATCCCAGAATTTTGTTTGGGTTTTCAAGGCGCTTTCCATCGTACAGTACTTCTGTACTATGGCTGCCAAGTCAGCGAAGTGTGCTGTGTCACGGCGACTGATGGCGTTGAGGATTCCCTTGTCCGTGCAATTTTTGCAAAAGAATGAAATTGCGTCTTCCTCGCGACAGTCCTTGACCTTGCTCATTACAAGGAGGAATCTGGCCCAATAGTGATGTACTGTCTCTTGGGGCTCTTGTCTAATGTGGGAAAGATCACTTATATCTGGGTGGGTGGGTAGATTTAGGTCTGAACCCTAACCCGATCTGAGACCCAGGGGCGGAGGAGTTTTCGAACTTGGCAGTTCGGGCTCCGGGATGTTGACCAATAGATCTGGCCCACTGTCTGATTTTAGGTTCAAAGCTTGGGCCATGTCCTCCCGTAGACGGGTATCCGGCTCGGAGAGCTCGGGAATCCGGACATAGTTTGTCCTCAAGATAGAGGAAGAATCGCTGCGTTGCTCCTCCACCACCGCTATCTGATGGGTGACCGGCGGAGAGTTAATCTCCCTTTGGTCGGGTTTAATCCCGATCTGATCATAGTCCGTAGCGACTCCCAATGCGGCCATGCGATCCAAGAGCCCATTCAAGGAAGAGAGCTCCATTGGATCCATCTGCTCGGCGAATGCCGAGCCGACGTGGAGGCTGTTTTTGATGACCCGAGAAGTCATCGTCGGCGCAACGGCCGAACGGGCGGTCATGATGAAGCCGCCTAGTCGGAGAGTTTGGCCTACAGCCAAGGCTCCCCCGGAGGTGATGTTGTCCTTGACAACAAGACGAGCCATCAAGCCTTATGGTGACGGCACAGTGGAACTCTCAATGAAAGCACCAATGTCGGTGTCAAAACCGGCAGATCTCGGGTAGGGGGTCCCGAACTGTGCGTCTAAGGCGGATGGTAACAAGAGGCGGGGGACACAATGTTTACCCAGGTTCGGGCCCTCTCTTTGGAGGTAATACCCTACTTCCTGCTTGATTGATCTTGATGATATGAGTATTACAAGAGTTGATCTACCACGAGATCGTAGAGGCTAAACCCTAGAAGCTAGCCTATGATTATGATTGTTGTTGTCCTACGGACTAAACCCTCCGGTTTATATAGACACCGGAGGGGGCTAGGGTTACACAGAGTCGGTTACAAGGGAGGAGATCTACATATCCGAATTGCCAAGCTTGCCTTCCACGCAAAGGAGAGTCCCACCCGGACACGGGACGAAGTCTTCAATCTTGTATCTTCATAGTCCAACAGTCCAGCCAAAGTATATAGTCCGGCAGTCCGAGGACCCCCTAATCCAGGACTCCCTCACAAGGCTTCAATCCCGACAATACCCAAAGCGAAGACAGGCGCGACCAACATGAAGAGGCCGACGACATTGGCCATGGCAACCAAGATGAAGAGGCCGACGACATTGGCCATGGTAACCAAGATGAAGAGGCCGACAACCATGCTAACTCATTGGCGATGGCAACCATGCCAATGCATACACATGTTTAACGATTGTTCGTTCGTCACGTAGGGTAATCCAATGTTTTTTTTGCTGCGTGCATGCTTCTTTAGAGCATGGTTAATAGTATAGCCAGCTGCTGGCTATAAGCCAGTGAAATGTCATCTACAGCCCATCTTATAGCGAACATGTATAATAGTAGATCAAAAGAATATACTACTTTTTTATTATGTGGCCCACCTTTCATTCTCACAAAGTGCCTAGGAGCACGTGCTCTTCACGAAGAGCCCGCTTACCTTCTCTCTCCTCTTCTCTTTCCTCCAACTAAGCAGAAATATACTAGTTTATTTCTTATAGCACGCTGACTCAGCTCTATTGTACTTGCTCTTAGTCGGTCTTTACATCTTCTAGTGGTGCCCTGTGAAATACTACAAGAATCATCATAGATGCAACCAACGACTACTCTGCTTTTCTCTACCTGAATTGGTGCCACTTTTGATGTTTCATAAATAGTGCCATGTGGAAAAACTATAGCAGTCATCGATCATAGGTGCAGATGCATGGAGACATAATTGCATTATTAGAGGTTCAGATAGCCGCTCATAATAAAGAATTGTGCGATTATTTTGTAGTAAAAGAGTAAAAGTACATCAAGACCAATCTGAATTTCCTTTGTTTCCAACGGGATTCTAACGGAATGGGGTAAAAGTTTGTCTTCCATGCTTGTATGTCCGCCTACACCTATGTAATCTAGTGCATAAAATAATCAAATCTACTCTGCATGACTCACTAGATTTTTGATAAATTAATTTTTGGTTGCTCGTAGAAAGTTTGTCTTCCATGTTTGATGATGATGCAGCAACATGGATGGTAGCTCTACGCGATATCTATTTTATGTGTGGTTCTGGGATCTCTACTTAATTTGTTATGCCTAATCCTACCTTGTTACTTCATGCCAGTTCTTGTTCTAGCATAGGCTCTATTATAATGAGAAGGGGAAGAATGGGTTCACAAACATCTTGTTATGTTTAGACAAAAAAAAACACTCTGTTCTGAACTTGTTATAATGTAACTGGAAGACCTACTTATGTGGGTTCGACCTGGTAACCGAAATCTTGGCCTGCAATCCTTTGATTGGTGAAAGATTTTACCAAGCACATACGAACTATTAAACCTGATACTGTTTCCACTCATCCTCTTAGTTTCGGGTTATTATTTTTGCTGACAGTTAGTTTCAGTTATGTTTTTGTCCCATTTGTCCTGCATGTAACTGATGGTTTACTTTAAACCTTGTATGGTATATTTTAACAGAATATATGTTGCAAATAGCTGTTACTTGCAAACAATAAGAAAAGGAGTCTGCGGCATGGGGAATCACATGCAAATGTTTTCGTAATCAGCCTTGCTAGACTGAGACTTCGTGATGTCTCAGTTGATGATATATTCATGAGATCTTACACTGAGATCTGTGGTTTGCTGTCAATGGCACAACACCACAGTGTCCGCCCGACCAGATAGATAGCACATGCAACAAGTAGCTAGCAGCCTAAGTTCAACCCTCAACCTCCAAAAACCAGTGGCCAAAAGATGACATTTTGGAGCTTTTCAACCGAGACTTGACTATTTATAAGGAACAATGTAGCATGAATTTTGTGCCGGAAGACAAAACTGTCACAGGCGGTCACACTCATCTCATGTCAAGACTTGGCCAGCCAAGCAAATGGACAATTTTCCGTTTTGGCAAAATGCAGGCAGCTTTCAGCAAAGAATAGCAGGGGGGGTATCTATCCTGCGTGGAAGTTCGAGACAGCGGTAGTTCAGACTGGAACACGATCTAATTTTGATCTAGTTAATAGCTCCTAAACTGAATGTCCTCATCCGCCAAAAACTTGCATCGAACAAAATACAAGGGTTTGAAGAATGAAGGCACCAGAATAGGCTGCTTGGCTCTGCTAACCCGAAAGGGAGTGCACCCCGCTCCAAAAGACAATGTTTGAACTTTGAACAATATTGATTTGACTACTGAATCCTAAATCAATGTAAGTACTATGTAGCAAAGTAACAATTGGTAGTTCACTGCAGTACGATCTCACAAATTTTACAAGTAATGCTCAGATTGGACTTGGCTTCTTCTCCAATTCAAATTTACCAGTCTAAAAAAGGAAGAATTTGTCAACACTGGACCGGAATGGTTACTAGATCTTCTAGCACGAATTAATGAAGGAAAGAAAGAATGTGATCATGATAATCTGGAGGAACTGGCAACAAAGGAATGATCAAGTGCATAATAAACCAGTGCCACCAGTGCACGTAACAAAGAGTTTCTTGGTAGCTACAATAATTCGCTATCCCAAATTAAACGCAAAGATGGACAGGATCCTATCAAGGGGAAAGGACTTGCAGATGAATATGGTGTGCAGCGTGAACACAAGCTTAGGGCGACGGCCTATGCCCCATGGCCACCGCCAGCAGAAGGAAAACTGGCGATCTCGGTCGATTGAGCCTACTATGTCCAGAACAAAGATGCAGGCCTCGGCGTGATTATTAGAGACTCGGTTGGTGACTTGGTTCTTGCATTCTACAAGTATGTGGCTAGGTGTGAAGACCCCTTTGAAGCAGGACTGTTGGCAGACAAGGAAGGGATTCAGGCAGCAACCACCTATGCAACAGGGCAGTTTGTCCTTCAAACTGACTGCTGGAATATGATTAAGACGCTCAAGAACCTGAGCCGAAAGAAGTCACGAATAGGCCATCTGGTTAGAGAGGTGAAGAAGTTGTTCATGGAAGAAAGTGGGCCATCTAGTTAGAGAGGCGAAGAAGTTATTCGTGGAAGAAAGGGAGCTGATCATCATGAAATTAGATAGAAGCCAGAATAGGGTTGCAGATTTCCTAGCTAAATTTTCGTGCTCAGAGCATCGTACCGACCTGTGGTTACAAGATGTCCCTGAGAATCTCAAAAGCCGTTGGCTATGGATTGTAAACCTATTCACTAATCAGTAAAGCTCCCAATTTTGGGAAAAATATATAATTACAAACCAAATCACTCTGCGAATTAGCAACTCAATGCAAGCCTTGGAATGCTAATGACACGTAGGTAAAGGACGAGAAGAATCTGCAGGTTATGATATGGTCAGCAAAAATATAATATTCCTCAGAAATACTAGATTTAGTAGGGCAACAACTTAGAATCTTAACAGACCAGTGAGAAGTCAAGTAGAGAAATATTGGTCATGGGCAGCTTAAACGAAGATATTAGCCACGGATAGCTTAATCAGAACAAAAATGAACAGTGGAGCTGCATGACTAGTAAGTACTGTAGTAGAGTAGTAATGAACGGCTAACTTGTGTGCACCATTACCCCTGTCTTACCTACAAACATATCATTTCAGTGAATTATGTTGTTTATCCACCCCTTGGGAAGGGGACTTCTCTTCCCATAAAAAAAAGAAATGATAATTTGTCCAGCTTTGTTAAGCTGCATATATACAGACTGAAACAACAATGGAACACCATACAGATTTTTACCCTCTCTGCAAATGCAGAGGCTACTCTGACATGTTCCATTTCTAAATTGAAAACCTTCCAAATCTGGCAAATGAGAGTGATAGTTCCAAATGCAGAATAACAACACGACATCAAAAGATAACCAATTTCATACTAGAAACTTGTACTATGTAAATGGAAATAAAAGGAGTTTGACAAAGATAAGACACTTGTACGATGTAAATGGAAATAAAAGGAGTTTGACATCTCTTAGATTTACCCCACATAGGAGCTAACAAGGTGACATCAATAAGACAATAATGATCAATTAAGGGTCCCTTGCAGATTCTTTATGCTTAACCAGCACGGTACAAAGCCACAAAACCCATTAGAAGTTCAGGGCACAAAGAGGAAGATAAAACTGAAGCAGATATAGACGCTAGGACACATCCAATCCAGTGCCACAAAACAAGAAGATCAGGCAATACCCAATACCCAACAACCGCTTTTTCTGAAGTGCCACGCTAAGGACACTAAGCTGCAGGTAGTACTTTCAGTGAGCATCTGAAGCCCATTCCGCAAAACATGGGACGTAAGGTAGAACATCCTCGAATTCTTGAGAAAAAGTGCAGGTAGCATTGACTTTCTGATTCTCCATATCATACGATACTGCCATCTCCTCCTCGTCTGTAAGAAAAATCAAATCACAATCTGGATGAATCGCAAACACCTTATAGGACATATCATCTTGGCCAGGTTGCCTCCCAAACAGTTCTGGAACGTTAACAGTATACTTGAGGGTCCACTTTCCACCACCACAATCTTCAAGAACCCACACATAGAGTTGGCAATCATGATCGTCTTCAATTTGCCACGCATACAAGCGTCCTTGGGACTTCCCAATGGAAGCCAACTGATTTGTGTCTGGCGAGTGCTCAGGCATTTCAATTTCCCTCCAAACCTTCCCCTCCGTGTCGACGGTGACTACTAAAGCATAATGGGTAGCCAAGTGCATGGTGCCGTTGAGGAAGACGCATTCTGAATTCCCAACCAGAATAGTTTTGTAACCCCACTCACTCTGCACCTTGGTCCAGCGTCCGGTTTCCGACGAGTAGATGGCCATCTCTGTGAATTCGCAGAAACAGTTGGTCAGGGGCACAAACACCACAAAGCGGGACGGGACTGCCACGTCGAAACCCAGGAAGATGTCCCTTATCGGTTCGAAATACACCATAGCACCATCCTCTTCGTCCAGCCATCCTATAGGAGGCAGCACGGTCCACTGCCCTGTCATAGGATTGCACACGACGTAGTCGCATTCATCTTCCTGGTGATGTGATTTCAAACATTTGCAAAGGAGGAGGCTGCTGCAGCACTGCTCGACCGAGAAGCAGTCGTAGATCCCGCGCCAGAAACGGAGCGAAGGGTCGACCAAAGGGGGGCCTTTTCCGGACAAATTACGGAAATTGAAGCGGCCATGGTCCTTGAAGAAGAAGCCCGACAGGGTCTGCGGCGACCTCTTGCGGACGTTCGGGTCTGAGCAGAGGGCCAGCCATGGCTTGGACACGCACTTGAAGCGGCAGAGCGACCTGTAGGGCACCCTGGACAGGATCTCGACGATGGCGCCTTCAGGAAGATCCACCCCGGGCTGCTGCTGCTGGTGGTTGTTAGAAATGGATCCAAAGGCAGTTCGTTTAGGTTCAGTTTAACGTCCCCTGTATTGGATTGGATTCAAGATTGGAAGATGGGAGAGGAGGGGAACATATTACATACCTCAGACTCTTCCTCGGTGGAGGGGAATGGCGGCGCCTTGCCGTCGCGGCCTTGGTTGCCGGTCGACGGCGAGTGGTCCTGCTCCGTGCAGTCATGGTCATGGGGAAGGCTCGCCTGCTGCTCGTGCACCTGCTTCTTCTTCATCTACAGATGGTGGACACAGGTTCCGTTTGTTGGATTCAAGACTGGGAGAAGGGAGAGTTCGCCGGAGAGGGTGCGATGGTGGCGGCGTGAGAGGGGAGGGAGGAGCGGCGGAGTGGGAACGAACGATTTGCCAGGGTAGGGTTACGAGGAGGGAGGAATGTGATTTGGTTTGGGCTTTTCGTGCTGGGCCGAGTCACATGATCCAAACAAAGTGATTTTCGCGCGACGCAAAGCGGGAACCCAAAAACAAATTTGGTCTAGAGTGGTTGGTTTTCGTGCGGGAGACTCGGAATTTTTTTTTTTTCATGAATACACAAAGCTTGCGTATCTTTTCATCGATAGGAGAAAGAGAATGAGTACAGTAGAGGATACAATACATGTCATGAACGCAAGGAGGCATGCCCGGAGCAGAGAGACAAGGGGTGCTCAGCCCGAACAGGGGAAATGACACAACTAAACCTACTAATTCTAAACAGAAAGGCAGGCCGAACTAACACGATGTCGGACATCTCCAAATCCAGCACTAGGGACGCCGCGAGTGAATAAGATAGCGCCTTTAAGAAGTGGTGCGACGTTGTCATGCCGCCACCATCCGATCCGAAGAACCGAACCTAGGGTTTCCCCCAATGCTCGAAGAGGGTCAAGGATAAAGGCCATGGCAGTGCCTCCAGGAAGGGAAACGACACCAGTGTCGCCGCTGCTAGCATCGGCAAGCCGAGCATGGATTTCGCCTGGCCTGAGTCCGAGCAATCCCGTAGCCGCCAGCTCAGGATCCGAAGATGAGGAAGACAATCCGCCGATCGACCGCCATCCCGATAGTGAAGTGGTGGAGCTACACCTGCTGCTGGAAGAACACGAGCTTTGAAAATGACATGCGGTGAGTGTTGACGGGGTCGGGAAGGCAGCATGGTAGAAAGCCGCGCGTGGGGGGTAGAATGGTGACCGGCGCCGCCGACGAGCTAGAGCCGGAAGGGAGCGTAGATCCGAGCTGTCGGAGGCGAAGCCGCCAGAACACCGACAAACCGAAGACTCTGGAAGGGGGCGCAACGCTAGAGTGTCGGGGCCGAAATCACGTCGGTAGGGATGCCGACAGACCATGAACACCAGAGAACGCAGGTCCGTAGCCGCTAGGACCGGAACAGTGTCGGCAGGGACCCGCCACGAAGCTCCAACCCGCTGCCCAAAACAACACTTTGACCACACACGGGGAGAGACTATCACCGTAACTTGGAGGAGACGCCGTCGGAGACGGATGGTGGTCTGCAACACGGGGCAAGACTAAGCCTTGGCCAGCCTGTCATCTACACACAAGTCCTCGCACGCCCCAGAGAATAGCAACAAGAAGGAAGCTCCGCCAGCAAGGGGCAAGAGTCATGATTTGGGAAGGTGCACGACGGCCATGGTCGCGCCGTCTCGCCAGACTGGCAGGACGAACACAGCAACAGTTGGAGGGGAGGGAAGCCTGCAGCTCACCGGATCGGATTTTGGGGCGGGGAGGAGGAGCTGTAGCACGAAGGGGGTGATGCGGCCCTGCCGCCCCCATCCTCAGGCGCGGCGCAGCGACACCGGATGGCCCACTGGCGACACCGCGCGCGGGGAGGTGATGGCATCAGAGGGGTTGTTTGGGGGAGGAGTCCTGTGCGAGGGGAATGACAAAACCGCCCCGCCGCCGCCATCCCTGCACGGCACGGCTTCGTCGGCCGGACCTCCGGCGGCGGCGATGCGGGGGACATTGGCAGAGGAAGGCTACCGGCGGCGATGAAGGTTTCCCCGTCCTCTGTAAAGAAATATAAGATCTTCTAGATCACTCCAGTATTTTTCATTTTATTTATTTATTTCAAAATAAAAGGTACTGTTCTCACAAACTCCGAATCAGTCGGTCCAAGGTGTCGATGTCGATTGAAATAACGGCCCTCTAGCTCATACTTCATAGCAAAGTCGCCTTCACCGGCGACTATGTGGAGCTTGTGAGTGTTTGGTGTTGCGAGGTGACGTGCTTGCGCTTTTGCTTAGTCTATCCATATGTGATGAGCGTGTCGAAATAGTTGAGGGGAAAAGATCTCATAAATAGTGGGATGAATAGTGGCAACACTATTAGAGGAAAATATCTCATGCATAGTGGGATGAATAATGGAAACACTATTAAGGGAAAATATCTCATGTATAGTGGGAAAATATCTGAGGGCTTTTTGGTATTTCCAGCAAGCCTCTACCCCTTGTTTCCCTATAAATAGAGGTCGAAAGGGCTCTCCATTCTCATCCAAGTTCTTTCTTGAGCTCTCATACAATGGCATGCAATGATCTGCCATTCTCTCTCTCCCTCCATGAAATAGTTTTGTAGAGCTGAAAGGCTGCCTGGTTCCGGTAGCGCATAGTCCTGAATGGCAAAGCCCTATCGGATAGCTGACACCGTATGTGTGCAACCCGATATATCTTCGAGTGCCTACCCAAAGGGTTGCCCGAGGGAGAACATCCTCGCGGTTGAGACGTTGGAAAATCCTAGCTGCGGGGATCTGCACCGCCGGTCTTCACCAACTCTCTTTCCGCTGCTACTACGAGTTTGTAATGATCAGATCAAACCTTGTATGCATCTTCATATATAGGGATCCTGGGCGCGCTCATAGTACCGATTTTTTGTTGTTGTGTTACCGTACATATAATGCCCTAATGTTGAATGCCACGTGCTCTTTAGTTTCTCCTCATGCAAGTATGAACGTGGTGACCGACAAATGGGTTTTCCGCCATAAGCTCAATCCAGATGGATCCCTTGCTTGGTATAAAGCTCGGTGGGTGGTTTGTGGCTTTTCTCAGCATCACGGGGTGGACTACGATGAGACGTTTATCCCGGTGGTCAAGCCGGCAATGATCTGTGTGGTGCTCATCATGGCCACTGCTCGCTCATGGCCCATTCATTGAATGGATGTAAAAAAAACCTTTTTTCATGGTGATCTTCGCGAGACGGTCTACTATCAACAACCTTCTGAGTTCGTCAAGCCCGATCATCCCACTCATATTTGCTGCCTCCATAAATCTCTCTATGGCCTCAAACAAGTACCCTGCAGATGGTTCCATCGCTTTAAAACATTCATTCACTCCATCGGTTTTGCGGCCTCCAAGAGAAATTCATCACTCTTCATTCTCCACCATGGCTCTTCCATTGCCTATCTCTTACTTTATGTCGATGCTATCATTCTCACCACCAACACCACCGCTCTCCTCCGCCACATCATCAACTCCCTCAAACACGAGTTCTCCATGAGCGATTTAGGTGATATTCGTCATTTCTTGGGCGTCAATGTACATCATACCACCCAGAGACGGTGTCTCTTCCAACAACAATATGCAGTTGAGATTCTTGACTGTGCCCACATGCTGAACTGCACACCAATCTCCACTCCCATCGACACATGCTCCAAATTGTCCGCTCACTCAGGCTCTCGTTTTAGTGATCCCACACACTACCGGAGCCTCGCCGACGCTCTCTAGTATCTCTCCCTCACGCGCCCTGATCTCTCGTACGCGGTTCAACATGTGTGTCCCTTCATGCATGACCCGCATGAGGCCCCTTTTCAGCTCCTTAAACGGATCCACCGTTATGACCGCGGGACATTGCATCTTGGGCTTCAGCTGCACCGCTCCATGTTGCGTGATCTCACTGTCTACTCCGATGCCAATTGGGCCGGGTGTCCTGGCACTCGATCGACTTCTGGCTTCTGCGTTTTCCTTGGCAACAACCTGGTCTCCTGGTCCTCTCGCCGTCTGCCCACTATCTCACTGTCCAGAGCTGAAGCCGAGTACCGTGTAGTCGCCAACTGCGTTGCCGAGACTACCTGGCTCGGTCAGCTGCTTACCAAGCTCCATCAGCCCATGACGTGTGCCATTATTGTTTACTGTGACAACATGAGCACCATGTACATGTCATAAGCGCACCAAACATGTGGAGATCAACTTGCATTTTCTCAGAGATTGAGTGGCTCTCGGTGACACTCTAGTTCTTCACATCCCCACCAGCTCGCAATTCACGAATATATTCATGAAGGGATTGCCCTCCAGCGTTTTCCATGAGTTTCAGGCCAGCCTGAACATCGTTGATAGTGAAGTTCCGGCTGCTAGCCCTAGTCTTCAGGGAGAATACACGTTGTGTGTGTGTGTGTGCGCGTGCGTGTGCGTGTGTGTGCGCGCGCGCGCGTGTGTGTGTGTGTGCGTGTGTGTGTGTGCGCGCGCGCGTGTGTGTGTGGCGCTATCTTAAATGTAAAAATAATGTAAGACATTTTTGCACTGTGCTGTGCTCCAATCTGTGCAAAAGCGTCTTGGATTATGTTAAAGGTTGCAGGATTGATTGGAGCACTATGCTAATTATACTACAAAGTCATGCATTTAGGTTACAATTAATGATGGTCATGGATGATCCATCAGCAGACGGAGAAGAAAAAGGGTTGCACGACAAAACAATGGCATCGCCAGTCCTAGAAGACAACAACAGAGTTCGATGGAGTTCTTTTCCTATCAGAAGGGTGGTCAAGAAGCATGCCACCTTCGCTAATTGGCGGTTTACTCCTCCGCGATAACTGAGCATCATCTACTCGTGCTCGACAGTTCCTTGTCGACAAAACATCAATCAAACTCTCTACCTATGGTCTGAAACAAATTGGCCTCTGCAAACTAGTGTGACCAACTTGCTCTGTTCTGTAATATCCTCTCTACATAGCGTCCAAGCTGAGGCGAGATAGAATCCGCAGCACCCTGGACACATTTCTTGTAAGAGACATCTTCACTGGTACCGTCGTTCCTTACCAGAATGAAGCACCTTGTGCCTGGGTGACTGGGATGATGTCCGATCTGCAAGCAGCACACCATCACATAATCACAGGGTCACAATATGCTATAATTCCAGAGTAGCCTTATTTTGCCGCAAAATAGTTGGCCATGATATTTACAACAAAACCGGGATGCAAGTATGTAGCATGATGTGTCGGCAACGATAGATACCACCAGAGATTCAACAAAATGAACTCAATGAAAGGATTGTTGTTCATGCAACTTTTCGAACTCAATGATGCTGTGAAAGCTGGCAGCAGTAGAAACCTTAAGACCAAATTAAATCAACACGGCCCATTTTCA
Source organism: Triticum aestivum (assembly GCF_018294505.1). Taxonomy (NCBI): domain Eukaryota; kingdom Viridiplantae; phylum Streptophyta; class Magnoliopsida; order Poales; family Poaceae; genus Triticum; species Triticum aestivum. The sequence continues at coordinate 19,635,933 of NC_057796.1, forward strand.
TATTAAGTGGACAGCTCATTGGCACATCATGTCAGCACCAAGAATATTCTCACATATACCAATTGAAAACATATGAACACAAACATCTAAGCGTTATGAAGCTATGAAAAAAAACAGAAACACATATGCACACAATTGTAGTGTTACAAAGCTATGACAAAAACAGAAACACATTTATATTACCTTTATATCTCTTATTCCAGCACCAATCTTTTCATGCCCTCTGGGATGAAATCTCAGGGCCTCAATCACCCGTGATTTATCTAGCTCCACGACATATGCATTTAATTGGTACCTTCATGCAAGTAAAACATGGTATACATCATATAGGAAAGTAATCGAGATAAAACTTCAAATGGGATAAAAACTACTATGCACAATACAATTCCGGGAATAGTGATGGGAGCATTACTCATGTAGCACTTTCTGCAAGCAAGTGCGCATATCAATAATATTGTCCCATATAACACTGTAGCACCAAAACAATCCTGTTCCACGGATGTGCTTACATTTAAGATAGCGCCACCTGACACTTGCTGAACTTCAGGGCTATGTAGGCAGTCATAGATGTTCTCATTTGGTATTTGTGTATGCGCCTTAAAAAAATTTAAATGTTAGCATCGAATTAAACATATGTATACATAACAAGTATAGTAAGGAGAAATCATATTTTTAATCCGACAGACTGTTCAATTCAAACAGCCCACAGCCTGATCACGTGCAAGTATCTGGGAAAATATATCTGGCACTATGCTCTCAGAAACTAAATGTATGAAACTATTGTTTTTCAAGTAACACCTCTAGAGAGGCAGGGGGTTCCTGCATTTCATAAATAAAAAGAGAGTTGCCCGGTAAATTAGGGAAAACCTGGCGAAAACCAGATACAAAGGGCACAAAGTGCCCCACCGGTCGCCAAAGCAATAGAACTCAAGACGGACACACCACCATACGCACCGACAAACCAACGAAACCGAAGGCACCGCACCACCAAAACGCCATCAACGCCAACCATGCAGGGGAGAGAAACCACACCACTCTGAGCGGAGCAGGTATGGGCCGCCCAAACATCATAGACGATGAAGCTTGCCTCTAGAGCTCGCTGCCATCCAATGCATGAAACTATAGCAGTGGAGTACAGGGTGATTTCCATCTGAAGGCCCCAATTTTCTTTAGCTGTTTTTCATTTTTGGGAGTACAATGAAATGCCTCTTAAGAAATTATGTGCATAATTTGTTTTTAACAGAATGATGCGCCTAAATGTGACCGCAATAATAATACTCACCTTCCCAGAATACATAATCTTGAAAGGACCCGACGTCCCAGTAGAAGGCTCCTTACCCCAGGCCATTGCATCTACAGTACCACAGAGATAGTCCACTGAAGATTGCTTTGCAGCATTTACAAAACTATGCGCAGGCCTCTACAGAAAATAACATCAAATGAGAATTGTTGACCACACTTAAAAAGACAACTCTTGTAGTAAACAGTCACTCAGAATAGCATAAATTACTCACGGAAAAACATGCTTCAGAAAATGGAGATGAGATTGCTAATCGAGTCCGCTGTTGCTTTAAACCTTGACTGCTTAGTCCATGGAACTGCCCACTTACAGACAAGCAATCTGCCACGACCAGCAAGTGTTTGCGATGGATGTTCCTTCCAATATCATCAGTTTTTGATCTTAAAGACTGTACAAGGAATGAGTAAACATCAAATGCTAAAGTCAAAATTATCACGGGCAATCAGGCTTAAAAAAAATTGACCCAAATGTTTACAGAGAAGTCAAAATCAAAACAGAGAGAAGTAAATATATACTTCAACAAAATATTTCCACGCTGAGTCTATGCCATATGAGCAGAAAATATCATATACACTCCCTGGCCGGCTCCGTTCCCAGTCAATCAACGCCATAATTGCAATGCAAGACTTTTGTAGAGTAGCCCAAAATATCCCACTCTTGTTGCAATGCTCAGACATAACAACTTTCACAACAAGTTCACCGTCTTCATGACACTGGATCTCCACATCCTTAAATTCCAAAAATCCTGCAAAAGAAAACAAGTAGTGCACATCATATATTATCTGCATAATGTTTACTGAAGGAATCAAGTAGTATGTATTTTTTGATAAAAGTCACATAAGGGTCCTCGGATTTGTGATAACATCAGAATTCAGAAGACTGGAATCATACAAGTTGCACCTAAAACAATTTTACATTTGTACCATGAAACATAGAAAAATAAAATTATATAATTTAGAACTTGATCTAGGAATTATTAAGGATTCCATGGCACGAATATAGAGAACATATTTCGAAAAATCTATCGAACAATAATAACCTTTCACTGGTATGGCCAGGAGGCTTGGAATCACCCATTTCTTGATACTGTCCAATTGAGACATGGAGTTCGATTCATCCTGTGTTACCACCACAGTGATGCAACAAGTCTGCTTGCTGACGCACTCATTGCCAGCAGAACATTTACTGCAGGGTAGAAGTATGTTATATGTCAAAATATATATTGCAGAAGCACAAAAGGAAAAGTAAAGTAGGTAATTGCATAATGTACCACACTTAAGACCTAAGCGCTACATAACCTACAATGCATCTCATGTTGCCTTGCCTGATATGTTTACTGAAATACTGATGTGTAAATATCACTTGGGCAGGCAATCCAATAATCGGACATAGCTACTTGAGGCCTTGAGATGAATGAATCAAGCAAAAAGAATTACGATCTATTTGTCATCTACTTTATCCTCCCAATCCCTATTCTAACCCCTCTCCCACACAGCTACCTGACCATCTTCACAGCGGTATTTACTGTTCATGACAACTATCATTTTCACAAAGAAATGAAGCATGCACTAAAAATTGATGCTGCTGACATGCAATTAAGCATGAGATACACCAAAATGTTTAACCTTATTGGTAAACATCACACATATGTTGCCATGAATATTAGTGATTAGTGATATCTGTCATTGCCGATTAGCCGATCGAGCGAAGAACGCTGAGCTCAAGAACGCACACAACACACGCGAGAGAGGAAAGCCTTTTTGCTGCAGCTAACAACGCCATGTTTTCTGTTTCATTCCTTTTCCCTTATTCCTGGTACCAACCGAAAGCCTAGCTAACAAACCCCGGCCAGCCCGTCGTGATCCGGATTAATCGCGCCATCCCACGACCTCCTTCACACAGACGTGCCACGCTGACCGGGTTTACAGAAAACCAACAAAGGGAAAAAACGGGATAGTGCGGAGGGCACGTCCCAGCTACGTGCATGCTGCATGTGACCATCACATCAGTGCATGCGTACACAAGTTTAAAACAGAAAAATGACCCTAGTGGTCTGACGGAGAGCTTATTCTATCAATATCTACCTCACTGAGGGAGGGCAAAAAGTACAGAGTTGAGTATTAAGGAAGAGGGATGATAATCTTCATTTTCAGGTTAGGGAGAACATAGAAGCAGTTGGCAGACCAAATTAGTGTGGTTAGGCAACAGGAAACAGAGAAACATACAGATACTCATTTTAAAATGACTTTTTTTTACGGGAAGACAAAGTTTCTGTCTTTCTGAACTTACCCCTTCGAGATATAAACATCAGGCATCACATTGTTTGGCTTGTTTCTCGTGGCATTGTATTGTTCTGTAAGCGCTTCTACAACAAGTGCTAGTTCCAATCTTTTTCTTGTCATAAATTCCTGCATGTGCCATTGTGCGTACAAGTTTAAATAAATATTTAAGACATCGGCTTATTCTATCCCTCATACAATAAATATTTAAGACATCGGCTTATTCTTGTTAATGTCCCAGGAACATCTGCATTCGCACTGAAGAAATTTGCTCTACCAGATATTGAATGAAGAAGACACTCCAATGGATTTAAACCACCTGCAAAAGAATTCCTTATCACAGCATATAGGTTTTGGCCTCCCAGGCATTCAGCCGTGCTCTCAGCATTCAATGATTTATGTCTATTCCAGCTAGCACACGAGAGTTCTGGAGGAATTCTAAAGGGAAATTTGCTTGCTGGAAGTTGAAGACCGACACATGCAGTTTGTTGCACAAACTTCAACATGCTACCCTTACTTCTGGAATTAATCATCACCATCATTGAATTATCTTTGGCCGTGTGTTGATGAACCATCTTTAGGAGATCATTGAACACACTCTTAAACGCCATGATTGAAGATTTAATGATTGATAGATTGTTCTGCATGAACTCAGACTGTTCATAAGCATTTGAGAGATCAGCACAGTCATCATAACACTTCAAATAAAGTATAGAATTTGGACTTAGCAATAGTTGTTCAATATGAAAAGCCTCTTTAGCATCATCCAGTGCCAGATTAACTTCATCGGCAAGTTTTTTCCTTGAGTTATGGTCTGAGAAAAGATAGATATCTGAAAGACAGACACTAAAACCCCTCATTGTTGAAAACTCAGAGAGTACATCCTGAGCAGAAGAAAGGAACTTGAGAGCCGCGTCACCATATTCTTTGAACATGACAGAGGAAAGGCCAGACAAGCCATTCTGTAGCCATAAAGAATCAGATGAGCAGGCAAGAACTTCACCGTCTATGATGTGTACCTTAGGATCAATACTGAAATTCAAATCAGAAGGAAGCAGCATGCTGAACAACTGTTTACCAGTCCACAGTGGACCGTGAGAGCATACAGATTTAAATATTGATGGTGCTGGTGTCAGCGAGAGTGGATGGCATAACATTTGAAATTGTTGAAATTCAGTTTTCTCCAGTAAAACCTCCGAGCTTGTTAATAGATACGCAGCAGCCAGAGAGTCATGTGTTAATGACACCAAACTTCGACCATCTTGCACATTCAACAGTTGGCGTCTTAAGCTAACTAGCTCTCCAAGCTCAGCACTTGATTGTACAGACTGTGGGACATATCCATGCAAACAATCTCCATCAAAATCTCCCATAAAAGGTGCACAACACAGTGGGTTGATTGAAACAACTGACTGAACTGGTAATAACTTCGCAGATAGCGCAATAAGTGAGTGTTGATGTACTGATGGTGGCCTATTGATAAGAATGCGATCACCATCCTGCAATAGCATATGCACAATGTCACCAATTACCAGCTGATTTGCCTCCTTAACAAGGATTCGCTTTCCATTGCGCTTAATTAATAGTTCTTCCTTGGCAAGAAGGTGCAGGTTGCACTTAGAATTTATGTTGTCGAAGTTGTATGAGTTAACATACTCACAAACGTGCAATTTCGAAGCTAAATCCATAGGGATGCCAATTTCATGTAATCTAATCTTCGGATCACCGACCATAGTACTCCGAAAAGAATTATTGGATCGTTTGCTGAGAATGGAATCCTTCAACCATTTCATTCCATATGTGTCTCTTGATGATTCCTTATCTGTCCTTTTAGAGTGTAACTGCAAATAAATAAAATGTCAATGAAGCAAGTGAAAGCATATGACATAAGCAGTAAGCACAATGTCACCTCAAAGTCTCAAACTACATAGTTATATTAATTTTGTGACAGAATTACCAAGTAGGTTAAAAAATCATTTTATTTTACTTGTTATGAAGTAATAACAAAAAACAAACAGCTAGATATCAATGATAACTTGTAAGCCATGGAGATAGACCAAATATGTTCTCTTCAGGTAAAAGACTTTTCTTTACCGAAAAATGCTTTCGCCCCGCTTTATATATAAAGCACCGACCAACAATCACCCAGTACAAACGCACGTCACCACAACACACGCACACACCCAGGATAGGATACATAGGCACTGAGCGCAGCAACACCAACTCTAGCACTACCGCCGCGAAGAGATGAAGCCACATATGACGAACCATGGGCTCCAAGGTGGCGCCTTCAGGAAGGGAACGACACTGGAGCGCCGCCACCGCCCGATCCGAGGATCAGAGTTTCCCCTGGAGCCGCATGATGGGCAATGAGAGCCGCGACGACACCTTCAAGAAGGGAACGAGCTTCCCCGCCGCTGGTCTGTTCGAAGAAAGAATAGGTTTTCACCCCGGCCAACACTCACCGCCACCCAACGCCACACCCTGGCTACCACGCCGCCCACACGGCCATGGCCAGCGGGCAACACCAAGCCACAGACTCTACCCAAGAGCACCGCGCTACCACGACCAGGGCCGCCGCCCCGACATCCAAGACCTAGACACCGCCTCACCCGAGACCCGCCGCTACCCCAACCAAAGAGACAAGCAGAAAGGTACCACCTTTCGCACCCCTGGGCGACCCCAGCATCGAGACCCAATAGGCCGGCCAGAACTGGCATCCATCGGCCCGTCCTGCAGCCCCGAGCACGAGACGAGCTCGGTCCTGCGGTACCGTGAGGCGGACGATGTCAGTCCTGCTACATCGTGCGCGAGACAAGCTCGGTCCTGCTGCACCGCGCGCGAGACGAGCTCGGTCCTGCCGCACCGGGCGCGAGACGAGCGATGGACCGCGGCTGGGAGAGGGCCAGCCCTTCGATGGAAGTAGTGACCGGAGAACGAGGAGATGGGGCGAAGGTCGAAATGGTCCGAACGCGGACAAGCCGACGCCGGAGAAGCCGGCCGCCGCCGCAGTCAAAGCCGCCGAGCCATCATGAACCCGCCACGACAGCGGGAGGCCACCACCAATGCCGGACCTCCCCGCGCCGCCGTCCACGGCCAGAGCAACGGCCACGCCCGACCGCTGCCCACCCGCGTCACCCGGCGAGCTCCAAGCGTCGAAACCGCCGGACACGCACCACCGATGCCACACGCCGGAGCACCAACCACCACCACAGAACATGCGCGTCCACGCCCTGGCCAACACCACCGGAAGCCCCACCACCCCACCAGAGTAGCACAGCCAACGGCGGCACCACCACCACCTTAGCAGGGCCGCCACCAACCACCACCACCAACCAGATATGGGCAGAGCCACCCAGATCAGCCGCCAGAGCAACCCGCCTCCCCGGAGCCCAACAAGCCGTCGCTGGAGGGGGGAGTGAGGAGAGGGGGGCACACCTGCGGGCCACCACGACGCCGGGAGGGGGAGGGAGCCGGAGTAGAGGAGGGCCGCCACCCGATGCCGACGGGCAGGAGGGGACGCCCCGCGACGCCGGCCACCTGCGCGCGGGAGGAGACGCCCTGCCGCCGCCTGCACAACACGGCCTTTGGCCGGCGACGCTGCCAATGGCGGCGAGGACCGGCAGCGAGGGAGGAGAGGCCGAGGCGAGGAGCTGGGGAGGCGACGCTAGGGTAGCCGCCCGGAGTCGCCCGCAGGAGCGACTCGGGGGCAGGTTCTTTCTCTCTGTGTGCTTATCCGCAATGGAAGCATTTCAAAGACTTTTCTTTCACTGAAACTGATACTCATCCTTCAAAATTAACCGAACTAAATCTTAGTGGGGAGCCAGGGACTAGATGAAACATCTATGTTTTGTCGGTTGTGTTTAATCAGTTTACAGAGGGCAGCATATCAAGGTGCAGGATTGGTACATGAGATATTCTCCACTACAATCAGGTAAAATGTTAGAACAATTTGTATATCATATGGTGCAAGTCAACTACTGAGTACATGTCATGTTTGGAGACGGAAACCTAAAGGAAAAGGGGTGGACAAAAATGGGAAAAACATAATACTGTCAAATGCATAACTGCATATGCATGAGTGGGAAGAAAATAAACAAGAGCAACTTGAAAGAAAAACCCACCTAATTTAAACATATTAAATTGTCTAAGCTGGCTGGCGGCAAAGAGGTTCGCCACTAGACTGTCTCTAGTGGCACACTAAGTGATCCACCCAAACCAAATAGACTTCATCCGAGGAAGAAGCATCCTCGATGCTATTGTGGTCTTTCACGAAGTCTTGCATGAAGTGAGATGCTCTCAGAAGCAGACTTTGAGGTGACCGGCTAATGATTAACACTGGCCGACCGGCTGAAAACTCCGCCGTTCACACGCAGGTCGTCAATCAGGAATTGAGATAGCACACCATCTGCTGCCACGCGGTCCCCCCACACCGCTTTGTCCAGCCTTCGTCCCCGTGCGACCCCGAAGCTCCTTGACCACTCGCGAGTCACCTTCTTCCCCCATTTTTCTCTCCCATCGCCTGCGCCGCTCTTTTCTCCTCGCTCCACCATGAATCCGTATTGTTCTAATCTGTTATCTATGCACCTCCAAACAGGCCCACTACTGCAAGGAGCACATCCGTCCCTCGGAGTTGCTTAAGCCGGCGCGACGCGGGGGGTGGGACGCATAGCGAATTGCAATTGGAGGCGCAGTGGGCTGGAGGCACCAGCGGCCACATGAGGTTGGGTTGCAACCAGCAGCACGGCGAGCTGGGACCAGCTGATCCGGGAGTTGCAACAAGTGACACCGGAAGCTACGACGGGCAGCGCACTGTAGTCGATGATTGTTTCTGCCGGCGTTGGTGGTAGCTGGAACCGGCTTCAGTGCATGCTGGAACCAGTGGCGCGATTTGCTGGAACCCAGGAGTCGTCGGTGCTGGAAGCAGACTACAACGCCACCGAATGCTGGAACGTCACTGCATTTTTGCTGGAACCAGCTCCGCGAATTGCTTGCACCAATGTCCCTCAGAGCTACAACTGTTTGCAGCGGTGCTGCGACGGGGTGCGATTGCGCGGCAGAAATGTTGCAACCAGCTCCATGATTTGCTGGAACCTGCGTTTCCGGGAGCTACAACAGGCATGCGGTGGTGCTGCAACTCTGGCGGGGCGTGGCGAAAATGCTGGAAGAGGCACCATGATTTGCTGGAACCATTGTCCTCGGAAGCTGCAACGACACACAACGGTGTTGTGGCGGGGCGGGGTGGCACGTTGATAAATGCTGGAGCTGGCGCGGTCTGGTGCTGCAACCAGCGACGCAAGAAGCGTCGACGTCCCCCGAGGGTGCTCCGATTGGGGCAAGAGGCTGCGGCGAACACGCCAGGGATGACGATTTGCTACAACAGGCTTCAATGCATCTACTGCTGGAATTTTGTCTATTTTGGGCCTAGCCCAATAGCAGTTTCAGAAATTCCTAATAAATCCTAGAGGCCCACGCAGTCCATTCATGCAAGGCAAGAGGTGGAACTAAAGTTTAGTCTCACATTGCTAGTTTAGAGGGAGTTGGACCTTTTTATAAGGGAGGCTCTTTCTCCACATGTATGAGGATGAGAACAAGAGGGACATCCACGCGCGCTCCTCCTCCGCCGCCCGCCTCGCCACGCCACGCCACGCCTCGCCTCGTCACGACGCGCCGCGGGTTCCGAGAACGAGCCGATGTCTAAATTTTTGCCACGCACGATGGGTATACGAAAGGTCACGCGGAAGCTGAAACGTTTTTGCTGTAGTGGAGATTGAATATGAACGGCGCACCTCTTCGCCTGCTGCCCATTCATTTCGTCTCCCTCGTTCTCTCCAGCTCCCGGCGCAGCCTCTCGCCTCCTTCTCTTGCGCCTATAAAAGGGAGGTCGCTCCTCTCAGAGAGACGCACCGGAACCTCTTCTTCCTCTCGCCACAAGTTCCTGAGCACTGCGCTGCTGCTACGTTCTTCCCCATCCCGGCTTGCGGCGTGCACCGCAGGTCGGGACAATAGGCCTCCGAAACCGCACCTTTTGAGTCCTGTACGGGAGAAGGGTGATAAGGTTTTTGGGGAGCGCTCAGCGCGACTACTGACTTCTTCGTCACGGACGCCCCGGACTCCAACGATTACTTCCCCGACGACGACTTCTTCCCCGACGTCGACAACCTCCTCGACGAGATGGCTGGCGAGGACACCGATCCCAAGATCGGTGCATCTGCTCCCGTTCCGTACGTTCTCATACTCTTTCTGTTAGAGGTTCTGTCACAACTTCTTGCTCTAGTGTCTGTTCTAGATGTGTTCGGTTCTAGTTCATATATGCAGATGCTGTTTACCTTCTCTTTGTCAAATCGCATGACTTGTTTTATCACTGCTATACTCGTCGTGCTTTATCTAGTATTTCTGTAAATAAAATCATTTGGTAAATTACTCATATTTCCAACAATCCAAAAACCTTATGATAGGCAATTTACTCCAAGTGGTTTTGCTGCTTCCATGAGACCTCCTATGTTTGAGGGTATCCACTATAAGAGGTGGCGCGTGAGAGCAGTCTTATGGTTTCAAACCATGAGTTGCTATGACGCCACTCTTGGCAAACCTGAAGGGGAGCTTGATGCTCAACGGGCACAAGCTTTTCAGAAAATGGATACTCTGTTTAAGGTGCTCTCTTGAGTGTTCTTGGTGAGAACATAGTTGATGCTTATGCGTCAATTGATAATGGAAAAGATATGTGGGATGCACTCGAGGCCAAGTTTGGGGTCTCGGATGCTGGCACTGAGCTGTACATCATGGAGCAATTCTATGATTACAGGATGACTGAAGAGCGCTCGTGGTTGAGCAAGCTCACGAGATACAGTCATTTGCTAGAGAACTTGAGCACTTCAGTTGTATGCTATCGAACAAGTTTGTTGCCGGAGGTATCATCACTAAGCTTCCTCCTTCGTGGAGAAACTTTGCTACCTTACTGAAACATAAGAGAGAGGAGTTTTTCGTCCCGAATCTCATTGGCACTCTTGATGTGGAAGAAAAGGCGAGAGCAAAGGACACACGTGTTCGAGGTATTGAGGGAGGATCTAGTGCCAATATGGTACAGAAGAAGAACTTCCAGCCCCACAAGTTCAAGAACAAGGGCAAGTTTGATGGGAAGAACAAGGCTGTGCAACACACGAACTTCAAGAAGAAGAATGACAAGAAGAAAGGTGTTTGTCATGTGTGTGGGGATCCTGATCATTGGGCTCCTAGTTGCCCTAATCGCTTTGACAAGCGTCATCCTGGGAAAGGTGGCAAGACCGCTAATGTTGTCATTGGAGACACTGACATGAAGGATGTTGGGTATGGTATATTTCCCACTATTCTTTCAGTATGTCATTCTCCTGATTGGTTGATTGACACGAGTGCTAATGTGCATGTATGCGGTGATATTTCCATGTTTTCGTCTTATCAGACCGCAGGGACTTCAACCGTGCTGATGGGCAACGGTTCAAGTGCTTCTGTTCGTGGTGTTGGCACAGTCGATCTGAAGTTTACTTCGGGAAAGATCGTGCGGTTGAATAACGTGCATTATGTCCCCTCTGTCAATAAAAATCTTGTTAGCGGATCTCTTCTGTGTACAGATGGCTATAAGCTTGTCTTTGAGTCAAATAAATTTGCAATATCCAAGTATGGAACCTTTGTCGATAAAGGCTATGAGTCAGGAGGCCTGTTTCGTTTATCCTTATCAGACGTTTGCAATAAAGTTGTTAATCATGTTTGCAACAATAGTGAATCAAATGTTTGGCATTCACGTCTTTGTCATGTTAACTCTGGTTGCATGTCGCGACTAGCGAAGTTGAACTTAATCCCTAGTTTCACCACTGTCAAGGGATCTAAGTGTCAAGTTTGTGTGCAAGCTAAGCAACCTCGTAAGTCTCACACAACTGTAGAAACGAGAAATCTTGCACCACTAGAGCTCATACATTCAGATTTATGTGAAATGAATGGTGTTTTGACAAAAGGTGGAAAGAAATATTTCATGACGTTAATTGATGACTCCACTAGATACTGCCGTGTGTATCTTCTGAAATCTAAGGATGAGGCTTTGAACTTTTTCAAGATCTATAAAGCTGAAGTGGAAAACCAACTTGATCGGAAAATCAAGAGGCTTAGGTCCGACCGTGGTGGAGAGTATTTTTCCAATGAATTTAATGCTTTTTTGTGCGGAACATGGTATAATCCATGAGAGGACGCCTCCCTATTCACCTCAGTCAAATGGGGTGGCCGAAAGAAAGAACTGTACTCTAACTAATTTGGTTAACGCCATGTTAGACACATCGGGTCTCTCCAAGGCATGGTGGGGGAGGCAATATTGACTGCATGTCATGTCCTAAACCGAGTTCCCACAAAGAATAAAGAGATAACTACATTCGAGGAGTGGGAGAAGAAAAGATTAAAACTCTCTTATCTACGAACCTGGGGTTGTTTGGCGAAAGTCAATGTGCCAATTCCAAAGAAGCGCAATCTTGGACCAAAGACCGTGGATTGTGTTTTCCTGGGATATGCTTTTCATAGCATTGGTTATAGATTCTTGGTTGTAAAATCTGAGGTACCTGACATACATGTAGGTACGATCATGGAGTCGAATGATGCGACATTCTTTGAAGATATCTTTCCCATGAAGGATATGGCTACCTCATCTAATTAGGAGATGCCTAGTTCATCGAATCAGGAACCAGTTACAATTACCGAACCTGCCATTTCGATGGAACAATTTGAAAGTCCTGTGGAGGAGAACGATGAAGTTCCTACTAGGAGCAAGAGACAGAGGACTGCAAAGTCCTTTGGTGATGATTTTCTTGTGTATCTCATAGATGATACTCCCAGTTCTATTTCAGAGGCCTATGCATCTGAAGATGCTGACTACTGGAAGGAAGCGGTTCGTAGCGAGATGGATTCCATCTTGGCGAATGAAACTTGGGAGATAACTGATCGTCCTTATGGGTGCAAACCTATAGGATGCAAATGGGTATTCAAGAAGAAGCTTAGGCCTGATGGTACTATTTAAAAGTACAAGGCTCGACTCGTGGCTAAGGGTTATACCCAAAAGGAAGGTGAAGACTTCTTTGATACTTACTCACCTGTGGCTCGACTGACCACTATTCGAGTTCTACTTTCACAAGCTGCCTCACATGGTCTTCTCGTTCATCAAATGGATGTTAAGACTGCTTTCCTAAATGGAGAGTTGGACGAGGAAATTTATATGGAACAACCAGATGGGTTTGTACTAGATGGTCAGGAGTGTGCAAGTTGCTGAAGTCATTGTATGGACTCAAGCAAGCACCTAAACAGTGGCATGAGAAGTTTGAAAGAACTTTAACACCTACAGGCTTTGTTGTAAACGAAGCTGACAAATGTGTGTACTATCGCCATGGTGGGGGCGAGGGAGTTATCCTTTGCTTATATGTTGATGACATACTAATTTTCGAAACAAATCAGAATGTTATTAAGGAGGTCAAGGATTTCCTATTTCACTGTTTTGAGATTAAGGATTTAGGAGTGGCTGATGTCATTCTGAACATCAAGTTGTTGAGAGACGATGATGGTGGGATTACATTGCTTCAATCTCACTATGTGGAAAAGATATTGAGTCGCTTTGGCTATAGTGACTGCAAGCCCTCTCCAACACCATATGATGCGAGTGTGTTACTTCGAAAGAATCGAAGAATTGCTAGACATCAATTGAAATATTCTCAGATTATTGGCTCGCTTATGTACTTAGCCAGTGCTACAAGACCTGACATCTCTTTTGCTGTTAGCATACTGAGTCGATTTGTCTCAAAACCAGGAGATGTGCATTGGAATGCTCTAGAGATAGTTTTGCATTATTTGAAAGGCACTGCGAATTATGGAATTCACTACACCGGGCACCCAAAGGTGCTTAAGGGTATAGTGACTCAAACTGGATCTCAGATGCTGATGAGATAAAGGTCACGAGCGGTTATGTATTCAGTCATGGAGGTGGCGCTGTTTCTTGGAAGTCTTGCGAGCAAACCATCTTAACGAGGTCAACAATGGAAGCAGAACTCACAGCACTAGATACAGCTACGACCGAAGCAGATTGGCTTCGCGGGCTCTTGAATGACTTGCCGGTTGTTGAGAAACCTGTACCGGGTATCCTTATGAACTGCGACAATCAAACTGTGATCACGAAAGTGAGCAACTCAAAGGATAACATGAAGTCATCAAGACACGTTCAGAGAAGGTTAAAGTCTGTCAGGAAAATGAGAAACTCCGGAGTTATTGCATTGGATTATATCCAAACGTCTAAAAATCTGGCAGATCCTTTTACTAAGGGTCTATAACGTAATGTGATAGATAATGCATCGACGGAGATGGGTATGAGACCCACAATATGAGTTGTTCACAGTGGTAACCTATTCTTTGTGATCGGAGATCCCGTGAATTAGATGTGGAAGACAAGCTGTTGATCAACTGAGAGGAGAATATCCTTACTATTAACAATACCACTCCATGAAGATGTAATACTCTCCTAAAACTGCATGGCAGGTTGATGTATATCTTAATGTGTTCTAAGTGGCTCATTTAAGCAGAGATGTTGTCCTGCAGAACATCATTTGAAGAACACACCTATATGAGTCTGATTGTTAAACGTCGCAATCTATGAGAGTAGGGTTCTCTCTAGTAAACTCAAGAAAGGTCTCGGAGTATGACGCATAAGCTCCACCCGCGGGGAAGACCCACGGTAGCCACGTATCGGTCAAGGCTTTATGTGAAGCTAGATTCGCAGAAAACTTGCAGTTCAAGGCCCAGTCCACTGTTAAAGTTGCTTACTAGTGTAGCATATGTAGGAGATATGCCCTAGAGGCAATAATAAATGATATTATTTATCTCCGAGTTCATAATTATGTTTATATTCCATGCTATAACTGCAATGATTCTCGAGTCTGCAATATCCACGAGGCTCGGAGGAAGACTCAAATGCACGTGTGGAATAATAAACGGTAAGAAGTATTCCTAGTCTGGCCTCTAAGACTAGCTCAAGTGTTGCATGATGATTCTGTTTTCCTGGTCATGGGCATGTCTATGCCAGCAACTTTGAGGGCACAATGTTAAGAGAACATTTGTGTTGAATCGACCCGGATTGATGTTATGCTATGAGATTCATTCGTCACAAGTTTATTGGTACATAACACAGAGATGGTTAACGTTTGCATGATTCCTTAGACCATGAGAGTATCGAGTTTCTTCATGCTTGCTTCATGAACTTTGGGGTTTGTTAAACGTCATCCGTAAATGGGTGGCTATTACGGCGACTTACGGGTTCATGGAAAAGTGTGTCAAGTAACTTGATAGCTCAAGATTGGGATTTGCTCCTCCGACGATATAGAGATATCTCTGGGCCCTCTCGGTGTTACGGTATCCATCATCGTCTGGCCTGACACTTTGTGATTTGATCACGGGGATGCCGGAACACGATAACGAGAAAAGAGAACAATACCGGTAACGAGGTAACTAGCATAGTGGACAAATTGTTGATCCACGGGAATGCCAACATGTCTCACCTCGGGTATTTGTAACATATCGCGAAGCAACAGGAATAGCACACGGCAACTGGAGGTTCACTCGAATATTTATTCGTGTGGGTATAGGGGTCAATATGGGTGTCCACGGCTCCGATGTTGATCATTGATCGGAAGGGGTTCCGGGTCATGTCTATACTTCACCGAACCTATAGGGTCACACGCTTAAGGGTCATCTATCTGCTGAATACTAGACAGGGAGTCTGAGAGAAAATCACCGAAAAAGTTTCGGACACCGAAAAGTTTCGGACAGCGGAATCGTACCGCAGAGAGAGGTCATCGGATAAGTTTCGATGATACCGAAAAGTTGTTTCGGGATACACCATTAAGTCAAATTGGTTTCGACACATGCCTGATAATTCTTGGAGGATGCCAGAATCATTCTGGAAGCTTTTTGGAATTTTCTGAGATAAAAACCGGAAATGTTCCGGAGCTACCGGAGCCACTTCAGATGCGTTTCGCAGATGAAAATCACTAAAACCGGAATTGTTTCGGAACGCGTTGAAAATCATTTTAGTGGGTATTGGAAATGTTCTTAGCCCACATAAATATTTTCAGTTCGATCAGACGCTGAAAAATGTCGTCGTGAATAGTGAAAATCAGCTTTATGGTTACTTTATGGAAAGCCACCTTTTGGGGCTTTGCTCCAAAAGATCTTGGGGATGACATGGATGGATAGGAGCCATTTTTTGAAACCCTCATGGGGGTGTGGCCGGCCACATGGGGTATCCCCCCTTGGAGACCCTCTTGTTCCTTGGTTTCACTCCTAGGTCCTTGTGGAAGGACTTCATTCATGTCCATTTTGGGTTTTTTGTGAAACTACCCTACCCCCTTGGGATTTCCTATAAATAGAGGTGGAGGGGCAGCCCTCCGCACTCATCCCTTGCTCTCATACACATGCCATGCATTATCTGGCTTCTTCTCTCCCTCCCACGAAAAGAGTTTCGTAGAGCCGTAAGGCTGTCTGGGTTCCGGCAGGAACTAGTTCTGGACGGCGAAGCCCTGCCGGATAGATGACACCGTATGTGTGCAACTCTGTAGAGAGATCGTAGTTTCGGTCTTAGTTCGTGAGTGCCTCCCGAAGGGCTGTCCGTGTGACCGTCCGAGTTTCGAAGGTCCTGCCGAAGGGCTGTCCGAGTGACCGTTCGAGTTTCGAAGGTCCTCCCGAAGGGCTGTCCGCGACACCGTCCGGGGGGCTGTTCGACCGCCTCCGGAGGGCTGTCTGAGGAGCAGATGAGGGTATACATCCTCGCGGTTGGGAGGTTGTAAATCCTAGCTGCGGGGATCTGCACCGCCGATCGTCATCGACTCTACTTCCCGCTGCGCTACGAGTCGGTAACGAAAAAGATCAAACAATGTATGCAGTCTCCATAGTGGTCCTGGGCTGGTGCGTAGGTCGGGAAATTTTTGTTTTCTGTCGCGTTCCCCTTCAGCATAGAGTTCTAGGTGGAAGTTCAACTTAACCGTCTCCACTGCAGTACCGGTATATAAAGCAGTGTTTTGGAACCAAAGGCAATTTTGTGTGCCTCTGGGATCTGGTGGGGGATTGCTGAAATTTTGTCTATTTTGGGCCTAGCCCAATAGCAGTTTCAGAAATTCCTAATAAATCCTAGAGGCCCACACAATCCATTCGTGCAAGGCAAGAGGTGGAACTAAAGTGTAGTCCCACGTTGCTAGTTTAGAGGGAGTTGGACCTTTTTATAAGGGACTCTTTCTCCACATGTATGAGGATGAGAACAAGAGGGACATCCACGCGCGCTCCTCCTCCGCCGCCCGCCTCGCCTCGTCACGACGCGTCGCGCCGCGGGTTGCAGGAATGAGCCGAGCCGATGTCTTTTTACTGTAGTGGAGATTGAATACGAACGGCGCACCTCTTCGCCTGCTGCCTGTTCGTTTCGTCTCCCTCGTTCTCTTCAGCTCCCGGCGCAGCCTCTCGCCTCCTTCTCTTGCGCCTATAAAAGGGAGGTCGCTCCTCTTAGAGAGACGCACCAGAACCTCTTCTTCCTCTCGCCACAAGTTCCTGAGCACTGCGCTGCTACTACGTTCTTCCCCATCCCGGTGTGCACCGCAGGTCGGGACAGTAGGCCTCCAAAATCGCACATTTTGAATCCTGTACGGGAGAAGGGTGATAAGGTTTTTGGGAGCGCTCGGCGCGACTACTGACTTCTTCGCCACGAACGCCCCGGACTCCGACGATTACATCCCCGACGACGACTTCTTCCCCGACGTCGACAACCTCCTCGACGACATGGCTGGCGAGGACACCGACCCCAAGATCGGTGCATCTGCTCCCGTTCCGTACGTTCTCATACTCTTTCTGTTAGAGGTTCTGTCACAACTTCTTGCTCTAGTGTCTCTTCTAGATGTGTCCGGTTCTAGTTCATATATGCAGATGTTGTTTACGTTCTCTTTGTCAAATCGCATGACTTGTTTTATCACTGCTATACTAGTCGTGCTTTATCTAGTATTTCTGTTAATAAAATCATTTAATAAATTGCTCATATTTTCAACATCTACGACCGCGGTTGACTGGTTGAGAGAAGGTGCGACGCCGGTGTGTAGGCCAGCGACAAGGAACAACATGGGGAGATGGGTGAGATTGCGCCTGCTGGCTGCGGCCGTTGGTTATTTTGCTGCCGCCAGAGCTGGGGTCCGGTAAGAAGAGCGAGATACGCGCAGCATCTGAGCACGGAGGGGATTTTTTTCTTCACAAACTGAAGCCAGCAAAACGACGCGCAAGGGGAATCAAGCGGTCCTGCTCTCTCGCATCAAACGGCCGCGCGGCAACCGACCCAAGTTTGGGCTGGCCGAGTAGCGCCTAGCACCGGCCTTCGATAAAGCATATGATCCGAGCCGAGTTAGATGGGACTTCTTTGAGGAGATCCTCCATAATAAAGGCTTTGAGGCTAGATGACTAGCTGGATGATGCAGCTGGTTATTAATATCAATGGGGAAGAGGGCCCCTTTAGGAAGTACAGAGGAGCTCATTGTTTAATTTAATCTCTCATGCCCTAGCTGCCATGTTAGATGACGCGAAGGCAGACAACCATATCCCTGGGGTGGTTCCTGGTGGCCTCACCCATCTTCAATATGTGGATGATACACTCATCCTCATTAGAAACGCCCCTGTCAACATTGTTTTTTGATAAAGGGTGGATTTTATTGACTTAAAATGAAACATCAAGAGGATACAAATACAATGAGCACACACCCGGCCTTTGCATAGCTAGGATGCATAAGCCAACACCAACGCACACACACAAAATACGCCGGCAAATAGCAAAGTCATATAATACCAAAGCTATGCATAGGCGAGGAAAAAAAACAAAAGCGATCAAATCTCTGCGCCACTCCATACAGCCTTCTAATGACTTTGTATCGAACCTATTTACCCTGTAGTAAACCTCTATCCACCCCAGCGTTAAGAAATTGGTTAATTGGTAAAGATACATGAATTTGGTGCCCCGCCCAAGAAAGAGACCCAAGTCCTAATAATCCCGCTAAGTGGTGATTCAACATGAATTCTACATCTTGGAACCAGGCCAATTTGGGAGCGGCTTTGTGATAATGGAACCAACCAGCAAAAAGCATTAACGCCGCAAAAATCAATGGGCCCTCAGTTTATGGACCGGCACAAGCTTTATTAGTTTTACCAGCTGCATCTGGCTGGGGTTATGAAGTGCAGAATTTGGTTTAATTGTTCTTTATTGAAGTATGTACAGATGATACGACAGCAAAACTTGACCGCAAAACTGCAGGGGTGGCCTTGACATTGTATAAATTTACTGATATACTGAGAAAAATAGGGAAAATTATCTGGATAATTGCATCATGCTATCCGGATATTAGAACAGAAGACATATAATCATGAAACTTGGATACTGCAATAAAAAGAAAATATCAGTTCCCTTGCCTTTGATGATTTAAGGCACTCCATAACTAGGCTTGTGACAAGTAAATTTGCATGAACACTGAACTGTGGAGGCTAACGCAAGTCATAAATTTTCCTACAGGTATCAGCCGTCCTCTTATAAGCTTTTGTCAGGTCATCCTACGTCCAAACGAGAAATGAACAAACATATAAGTTCATAATTAAGATACCAACACATCCCAGATATTCCCTGCAGAAAAAAAACAGCCCAGCTATGCATGTGCATCAGACCACAATAAAAACATGCATGCTCGACAAACATATAAAGAAGCCGGAGAGTATATATTAGAGATGTGAGAGTATATTAGACAGAATAGTGATGAATCAATCTATTAGATGTAGGAAATGTATATTTGTTAGATTAGGTTCTCTCGTTGATTAAATGATTTATGGTCAGATTTTAATCCTTACACCATACAATGGATCTGGTTGCATTTAACAAAAGTATTTAATGGGAAAATTGTTAGAAAAAGTTAAAGGTATGATACAGAAAATAATCTTGGGTACGAAGTTCGCCAACGAGATAGCACATAGTCACATACATAAACAAAGCGAGGGCCATCTGAGAACTCATAGGGCAACTCTGCCACGCGATGGAAGTTAGGAGTCACCGGCAAACATGACAAATAAATTAGCTCCCGCCTTGAAACAAACCGGCTAATACGCTCAGGATCATCAAGTTGTTTCAATATGTGACGTACCTGCAGACATGATAAGGAAATAAGATTTTAACCATAATAAATAATGTAAAAGTATATGGTCAGATGCTCGCCATTTTCTTTTGAAAGAAACTTAGCATAGCAATACCAATGCACTGGCCAACAAGAATATGCATACCACCTTCCAAAAGAAGCTTTGAGAAAATAGCATTGGCCCAGTTGCCCTTATCACTTAATTATATTTACATCCACATACCATGCACTGAACAAAACTAGAACGCACAGCATAATTTCACCGAGAAGTCTTCTCTAAAGAAAATCACTGAAAAGTGGACAGGGCATTCTGTGTCAGAGTTCGTAATGCACCATAGCTATTTTTTTACCGGAAAGGTAATGCATCATAAGGATCAGGTGTATTGCCTTAATGATCATGCAAAAATACTTTGCCAAATAATAACAAATCAAATTTCTCGATCTCATAATATATGTTGTGTTCTGTTTTCTGTATGTTGTAGATATTCAAAACAACACAAGCAACCCAAAAATCCCTTTTTTAAAATGTCTTATAAGTTATAATTCCACACTTAAAGCTTTGAGAAAAATATGGCAGGGACAAAGTTGATGAATTGTCAGCCAATAATATATAACATTTTATGGAACATGAAAAGATGTTGCAGCAAAACCAGATCTGCTCTGCAAGCCAACTCAGAGCAGACTAACAAACTGAATATATAGAAAATACTTACTTGGGATGGAGATATCAATATCTTGGTCATATTTGATTGAGAGGGGTGGCGATGAGGTAAAAAATCCCAATAGTCCTGGGGTAACTTGTCTGTCACTCTGTCAACAACTTCTGCGGTAACCGAAATTCTATCCATAATGGTAGGGTTCTGTTGAAGTTTAGGTTTATTCTTGAACCCTCTTATTCTCGGGCTTGCCAGCGTCTTAAATATTACATCAGGGT
Organism: Triticum aestivum; assembly: GCF_018294505.1. Classification (NCBI taxonomy): domain Eukaryota; kingdom Viridiplantae; phylum Streptophyta; class Magnoliopsida; order Poales; family Poaceae; genus Triticum; species Triticum aestivum. The sequence goes on from NC_057796.1 coordinate 19,656,639, forward strand.
ATTGTTTAGTGTCATCCTTCTGTTCAGCAAAAAAGGTCAAGGTTTAATACAATATGTAGAAATACAGGCCAAAACGTCTGAACATGCACTTACTGAGCAATACTTGCAAGTTGCTTGACTTGTAGCCCCATCCGACCTCTTCAACAACAAAAAATCAACATGTTAGAGGAGTATTTATGCACCAACCAGATATACCAAAAAAGAGAGCCCATATGCACAGTTTTTTATTTATTTTGGCAATGCTTACATACCTTCTTATGTGCTTTTGAAATGTAAACATCTTGTCTCACAAATTCCAAATGTTCAAACAAACAAAGTGTAAGTAAATAATATAAAGTTTGGTTTCCACATTGCAGCATTTTGTTTAAAGATACATTAGGTATGGAAAAATATACACTACCTATCACAACAGTACCGATGCTTGTTTTACGGCGTTTTATTTTGTATATGCAGGACTTTGCACACCGACATTAGTTTAGAAGATCAATAATGATTAAAGAAAATAAATTGCTAAATGAAGATGAAATAGGTTAATCTGGCCATTACAAACCTTTGAATATCTGTTTTTCTTTGGAGTGTGGCAGCAGGACATATCTGATTCAGTAACTGAACAGCTTCCTCAACCGTATATGGGTTGAACACAATTGTCGGCAGCTTAATGACACCAAAATGATCTAAAATTTTGACAAGTCAATTAATTTTGGATTAGGAAGATAAAACAAGATAAATTTGGTGCTGAATGCTTAATATTACTCACCATCGCCATCACACTTGCTGCGCGATCCACAAGTCTCACACTTTTTTGCCCCATTTGGTAATCCCAACTTGGCACTAGTGACATCAGATGCTTTTGCAATGCTGGCGCTGCTATACTTTTTCTGGAAATGCCTGTCAGTTTAACATACTTTCCGCAGGGTAAAAAGCGTGGAGGCAAAGTAAATAAAAGATTACCATATCTTTACTGGACATCAGATCAAATTTGATTGCTTTTAGCTCGGTCTCCGTGATGGGAGGATCCATTTCAGTATTTGGCTCATCCATCCTGCAGAACCGAACACACATAAAAATTTCACAATGACAGAAGCAGATGATGGTATACATACACAAATGAAAAGAATCTAAATCGTTAATACAAGAAGAAACGGGAAATTTCTACAGGGATTGCTTTAGAAAGAGGAATATCATGTCAATCTCAAGCACTCGTATCGTACCGGAGCAAGTAGGGTTCCAAATAGGGTTTTTATATAGGAAAATGAAGGAGCGAAGTCGACAACAGAAAAATAAAGACTAGTAGGATAGGATCCACCGAAGCCCCCACCTTCAACAAAAGGGTGGAACCAATCCACGCCTAGCCAGATCCAGCAGCAGTAGAAGGTGGCGGCGCCGGCGGCGGCGCAGCAATCTGCCGTGCGAGGAACAGATGGGGGAGCACAAGCGCGGTAGCAGCCTGGCCTTTTGGAAATTTGTGGGTCGGGGGCAATCCACCGGGCCGGGAGACGGCTGCAGAGAGAAGCACGCTGCAGGGGTGGGGGCGCCTCGGAGGGGCTGCACGCGGCGACGCCGCCCGCGCTGCGTTCTCGGGAGAGTAGGCGCACGGGGAGCTGAGACGACAGGGCCGGAGTTTTTGCTTCTCTCCTTTTCTTCCCCCTTCTTTTCTCTTCGAAGGTTTACACTTTTTTTTGGTCACTAGACTGGATTTCTTCAAAAAGTGCAAATGCGACATTTAATCCCAAAAAGGTGGTATTCTAATGAAGATGCAAAATATAATGTGGTATTTTATCAAATTTCAACTAGTTGCAAAAAAGCCTGCTATCTCTACTCCTAGAGGGGGAGTTAATAGCCTGGTATCCGGGTTTTTCTTCCCCCCCCCATGCTAGTTTTTCACACTTACCAACAACCCCCTGCGCGCAAAGAAAACATCAAGGTCACCGAATCTTGCCTTCACCCCGTCCAAAATTTTCTCGCCCTTTTCTTCCTTCTCTTACGAGGAGAGAGCTTCGCGCCTCATGCAGCTAGGCGGTCGTCCCAACCTCCCACTCCTGGTTGTCGGCAACCGACGAGCCACAACCTGCAAGGACGCCGCTGGCCACGCCGTGCTCGCTCCTCCTCCCTACCTCTCCACCATTGCCGCCTGTGTCCATGCCACGTACATCTCGCGCCCGCCTGAGCCGTGATGGGTTGGGCCATCGCCGCTGCCGCGTGCACCCGGTGACCGCTAGACGTCCCCCAACCACCGCCAGCTCGTCGCCCTACGTCACCAAGCCGTCGTGCCAGCCAGTCTCCGACCTCCCTTTGCGCTCGCTGTCATGTCGAGAAGATGTTGCAGAGGTTGCTCCTACGTGACGGCAACTGGCCATGAGTAGAGGGTGCTCCCCGACTGCAACTGCATGTCTTCCATGCGACTATAACTTAGTGGTGCTTTGTAGGGGGAGAATGGCAGTTGTAGTGGCGGAGCTAGACAGGATGTTCGGGGCGGAGGGGGAGGGGGGGTGAGGTAGCAAATATGGTTGTTTGAGGGGTGGGGGCAAAGCTAAAAACATATAATCCCCAAAATTTTCTTCAGGTTTTGTAGTGAGGCTAGGGGCATGGCCCCTGCTGGCCCCAACTAAGCTCTGCCGATGGACAGTTGCATGACCGTCACTAGCATGCAACTACAAAAGTTGCCCCCCCTCCCCAATTGCAACTGCATGTATTCAATGCGACTGCAACTTGGCAGGGCGAAAGTGGTGTTTTTGTCGAGAGAGACGGCGGTTGCATGTTTGCCACTAGGCACACAACTGCAAGTGTTGCCCTCAACCTCTACTATGTGTTTTCAACATGGCTTCAACATCGATCTTTCCGAAATTACACAATGAAACATTTTTTGAAATACAATTTAAATGTTTCTAAATTATTGGACTAATCTTTTATAAATTATTGAACCTTTTTCCAAATACACATTGTATAATAAATATGTTTCTTAATAAAGGATGATTATATTTTTTCAAATTGCGTTACATTTTGTATGACAATATCATCAGACTTAAAAACCCATAAAATTTGAGAGGTGTTCATGAAATTTTTAAATTTATGTTACACTTTTTAAAAAGTGCTCACCTATTTAATTTTTTTTTGTATTTTTAGTAGATTTTGGTATATCTTTTAACAAGTATTTCTTGAATGAAAGAAAAACAAAATTAGAAAAAAGGAAAAGAAAAGAAAAGCATATGCAAAACAATAAAGAAACAGAAAAAACAATGAAAGGAAAAGAAAATAGAGAAAGCAAAGAAAAAACAAAAACAGGAACAACTCACAAAATATCGATGTTCTAACTAAATCAAAAAATATTTAGACAACAGGCCACGTGTTGAATATTTGTAAAAAGAAAGGCCCTAAGTATTTCCTATAGCCCGACATGGGATATATATAATTCCGCACAAGAGGGGACAAGAAAACTAGGCCCAACTAAAGCCCATACAAAGTTCACAACAAGACTGGCTAGAGAAACACGTATGAATGATGAAAAATATACAAGACAACACATATTGTATTATAAGATGACATTAGCCGACTGAGACGATTGAGTCCTAGCCAGACCCATTAGTTATAGGTTAATCAGTACCTAGAAGAGAAAGAAGAGAGAAAGGGTGAAGAGAAAAAAGAGAGAAGAGAACATAGAGAGAAGGTAGAAGAGAAAGAGGGAAGAGAAAAAGGTGAGAGAGAGAAAGAGAAGGGAAAAGAGAAAAGAGAAAAGGAGAGAAGGGAAAAAGAGAGAAGGGTAAAGTTTTTTTGCTATACATGTCTTTTACTTCGATCCATATTAATTGTCGCTGATCTGTATAAATTTATACTCCCTCTGTATCAAATTTCTTTGCCTACATATAGTCCTCGGCCGAGTCCTCCCCCTGAAAAAGGTCTTCCCCCTCTCTCCCTCTCGTGGCGCCCCTCGGGCGACGCGGAAGGAAACCCTAGCCGGCCTCCGTCGCAGCCCTCCCCCACCTCTTCCCCTCCTCGGTCACCACCGGAGGGCGCCACCAGGAAAGCCCATGCAGCATCGACAGCGACAAGGCCTGTTCCCCCTTCCTCGCGCTTCTGATGGGGTGGTTGGCGGTGTCCTGGACTAGGGGGTACTCACCACGTCGTCCCCCGATCAGGTGGATTGGGCCGAGGACCCCCGTGGCGGTTCACTCATGGGCCACTTCCGGCAGCCCATGCCGCATACAAGGAGGTTTCCACAAGACTTGGCGCACAAGCCGAGGACTCTCCTAAAACCCTAGGCCTCCGGTGTGTTATATAAACCGAGGCCAGGCTAGACAATAGATCAGCTAATATTCATTACTACAATCTCGTGGTAGATACATGTACTCTGTACTATACCCCATATGAATACAATCAAAAGCAGCATGTATGGTATTATCTCTTTGAGAGATCCCGAAGCTGGGTAAAATCTCGTGTCCATGTTACCATCGCTCCAAGACGCCTAGCTTAGGACCCCTACTATGAGATACGCCGGATATTGAACCGACATTGGTACTTTCACTGAGAGCCTGCTGGCGGTCGCCACAGGGCGATGGGAATCCGGATCGTCTCCGGCGCGATCTACGCATCGGAGCCGAGCTTTATGGTCGATGTCGGCATCTTTTGTCGCCGGCTCGACTGGTCACCTTGGCTTAACCGAGGACTGTGCCCTACCTCCAATCATCATGTTCGGATGAGGGCCTTCATCAACATTAACTCCGATCTTTGTCAAGATCATGGAGGAATCATCCATGGAGCTCGGGGGCTCGACATCAACATAGCCCTCAGGCGACCGTGCTGTTTTTCCGAACAACGAACTTGTATCCACTACCACCACCTCCTCGAGCATCGCTTTGACGATTCCTTCGGTGGAATTGAGTGTACAACAACACTGTGAAATTTCGTCGTGTTCCGATGGAGCGATCTCCGCCGTTCTTCGATGTACCGGAGCCCGTCAAGTCTGGACGGGAATCTGGATGAGTTTGGAGCGTGGTGTCCAGCATCTAGCTCGGACGTCCTTTGGAAGATCCAACCGTTGATCTGCTGCGGAATTTCTATATCTACCACCCCTCCAAATTTCAGCTCGATCCGACCGTCCAAACTCCGGGAACCTTCCGATTAGCGCATCACTTTTCAGATTTGTTTTCTGCCCGAGAACGAATCCGACCCGAGTTCATCTTTTTTATGAACGGGATTTCGGACATCCTTTTTTAAGGAAGTTTTGAAGGGGAACGCGACAGAAAACAAAAAATTTCCGACCTACGCACCAGCCCAGGACCACTATGGAGACTGCATACATGGTTTGATCTTTTTCGTTACCGACTCGTAGCGCAGCGGGAAGTAGAGTCGATGACGATCGGCGGTGCAGATCCCCGCAGCTAGGATTTACAACCTCCCAACCGCGAGGATGTATACCCTCATCTGCTCCTCAGACAACCCTCCGGGAGGCGGTCGAACAGCCCCCCGAACGGTGTCGCGGACAGCCCTTCGGGAGGACCTTCGAAACTCGAACGGTCACTCGGACAGCCCTTCGGGAGGACCTTCGAAACTCGGACGGTCACACGGACAGCCCTTCGGGAGGCACTCACGAACTAAGACCGAAACTACGATCTCTCTACAGAGTTGCACACATACGGTGTCATCTATCCGGCAGGGCTTCGCCGTCCAGAACTAGTTCCTGCCGGAACCCAGACAGCCTTACGGCTCTACGAAACTCTTTTCGTGGGAGGGAGAGAAGAAGCCAGATAATGCATGGCATGTGTATGAGAGCAAGGGATGAGTGTGGAGGGCTGCCCCTCCACCTGTATTTATAGGAAATCCCAAGGGGGTAGGGTAGTTTCACAAAAAACCCAAAATGCACATGAATGAAGTCCTTCCACAAGGGCCTAGGAGTGAAACCAAGGAACAAGAGGGTCCCCAAGGGGGGATACCCCATGTGGCCGGCCACACCCCCATGAGGGGCCCAAAAAATGGCTCCTATCCATCCATGTCATCCCCAAGATCTTTTGGAGCAAAGCCCCAAAAGGTGGCTTTCCATAAAGTAACCATAAAGCTGATTTTCACTATTCACGACGACATTTTTCAGCGTCTGATCGAACTGAAAATATTTATGTGGGCTAAGAACATTTCCAGTACCCACTAAAATGATTTTCAACGCGTTCCGAAACAATTCCGGTTTTAGTGATTTTCATCTGCGAAACGCATCTGAAGTGGCTCCGGCAGCTCCGGAACATTTCCGGTTTTTATCTCAGAAAATTCCAAAAAGCTTCCAGAATGATTCTGGCATCCTCCAAGAATTATCAGGCATGTGCCGAAACCAATTTTACTTAATGGTGTATCCCGAAACAACTTTTCGGTATCATCGAAACTTATCCGATGACCTCTCTCTGCGGTACGATTCCGCTGTCCGAAACTTTTTCGGTGATTTTCTCTCAGACTCCCTGTCTAGTATTCAGCAGATAGATGACCCTTAAGCGTGTGACCCTATAGGTTCGGTGAAGTATAGACATGACCCGGAACCCCTTCCGATCAATGATCAACATCGGAGCCGTGGACACCCATATTGACCCCTATACCCACACGAATAAATATTCGAGTGAACCTCCAGTTGCCGTGTGCTATTCCTGTTGCTTCGCGATATGTTACAAATACCCGAGGTGAGACATGTTGGCATTCCCGTGGATCAACAACTTGTCCACTATGCTAGTTACCTCGTTACCGGTATTGTTCTCTTTTCTCGTTATCGTGTTCCGGCATCCCCGTGATCAAATCACAAAATGTCTGGCCAGACGATGATGGATAACGTAACACCGAGAGGGCCCAGAGATATCTCTCCATCGTTGGAGGAGCAAATCCCAATCTTGAGCTATCAAGTTACTTGACACACTTTTCCATGAACCCGTAAGCCGCCGTAATAGCCACCCATTTACGGATGACGTTTAACAAACCCCAAAGTTCATGAAGCAAGCATGAAGAAACTCGATACTCTCATGGTCTAAGGAATCATGCAAACGTTAACCATCTCTATGTTATGTACCAATAAACTTGTGACGAATGTATCTCATAGCATAACATCAATTCGGGTCGATTCAACACAAATGTCCTTCCTGACATTGTGCCCTCAAAGTTGCTTGGCATAGACATGCCCATGATTGGGAAAACATAATCATCATGCAACACTTGAGCTAGTCTTAGAGGCATGACTAGGAATACATTTTATCGTTTATTATTCCACACGTGCATATGGGTTCTCCCCAGAGCCTTTATGGATATACGGGCTCGGGAACCACATCAGTTATAGCATGGAACATAAACATAATTATGAACAGGGAGATAATCAATAACATTTATTATTGCCTCTAGGGCATATCTCCTACAGACTCCCACTTGCACTAGAGACAATAATCTAGCTTATGCTAATGCACCTCACACCTGTGGCACACCGGTGTAAATATGCTTCGCTTGTGGTATAGCCTGATGTCCAATGGATCTGACGACTTCAGTTCCGTGTGTATCTTTGCATGTCCTCGCGTTTTCACAAAATTCATATTTTGTGTGGACTTGGCTTTGTATGTATGTGAATCACAGGTCGAACCTGGATTCCTCAGACTGAGTTATGGAGCAACTACCTGCAGTAGTGTCCCATTGTCAAAAGCCATCTTGGAACTATACTAAGTTCATGAATGAACTATATGATTCAACATCTTCTTTGTCGCTTCTAAAGCGTCAACATATTTAGCCCTTGTTATAGAATTCGCCACAGTAACTAGTTTGAACAAATTCCAACTAACTGTGCCACCACATTGTGTGTTACACAAAACCCTTAATTTAAATCGAAAATCGCATGGAGAAAAGATGAAGACTGTATCGATGTAAGATTTTACAACGAACTCTTCATGATCTCTGCTTGCGAGAAAACCATGTCATCAGTACTTACTCTAGTACTCTGTGACATCTTTCACTGTTGTCCCATGATCAGTAATTTGATCACTTTGGTATCCATACTCGCAACACCTTGGGAGTATCGGACATATCTGGTTGTTTTACATACCATGGAATACATGATTAATCCAAACACAAAAGTGTGTGGAATCTGCATCATGTATTTTACTCATCAGTGTTTTGGGACACCGAGTCTTGCAAAAACTCTTTCCATGTGACTTTGGCAAGAATCACTCCTTGGCGTTTTAAATGCTAAAAGGTTTTAGCATCTTGTCAATATGTATTCATTGCTTAGCCCCATTAGGTAAATCTATCTCCATAGATCATCATGCCTAATATTGAGGCTATTTAGCCTAAGCACTTCATCGAAAAACTATTTTCAAATGAAGTCCTAATTTGTGTCAAGAAATTTATTTCCAATTACCAATGTGCCAAGCACATAAGGTTTTTAGAAATATTATTACGCTCCCACTTACTTTCTTGAATTACAAGCATCTTCGTTACCCATTGATGAAGTCAAAACCCCTTTGACCATTTCATCAAAACACGAAGATTCCAACTCCATTTTGCTCTCTTCTGTCCATTGCTAGAATTCTGAAGTTTGCATACCTACTAGCATCCTCTGGATCGACAAATTACTTTGGACTGTATCATATACAAGTCCTAGCTTTCATTTCCATCAGATGGAAATCCTTTTATCATCCATGTTTCATATCTCATGATTGAAATATGTATTAATTGCTAGTTCAACCCGAACCGACTTTAAGCATTGCTACGATGAAAACAACCTCATCGTATTATTTCAACAAGTCGAGCTTTATGGATAAAACATTTTATCCGTATCAGTTTTAAGTTCCATAAATATTCGTTAGACTCTAAGTCTTCCGAAAGGTGTATCAAGGTTTTAATCTTGAATCACTTATATGGAAACTAACTCGGGTTGTATTGGCATTTAGCCAATTCCGGAGTCAGGGCCCGTCAACGCTTCCTTGTGTATCGTAGGTATAATGTTGTCTAACAACAATATCTCGTTTGCGCACCTAAGAGGTTTGCACGAGCCTTGCCTACGTGGTTCAGCTGCAAGTTCGACCGAAGTTCATACATTTTATTGTAGAGACTTCTGTATCAGTCGCGGTAGGAAACTCTGGAATTTCTTCCAAGGTCTCTTTCCTTTGATCTGATGAAGATACTGTTTATCTCGTCGAGTTGCACTATTCTCCCACTCACCTTTTGGAAAGAACCATTCTCTTTAAAAGCACACCGTTTCGCGGCAAAACTATTTGCCTCGGTATAGTGAGGGAGGAATACCCAACATTTTGGTATAACCTACAAAGTAGCACTTGTCTGATTTGGAATAGGTTTGTAACCTTTTACACAAGCCCCATATTCCAAATGTTAAGAAAAGATATAACATGGTTGGGCGTACCATACCATGGCTTCATTTCAACAGACCCGATGTAGCTCTTTTCAGTGTAAAAGCCGCAGTCTCTAAAGCATCACTTTAAAAGGGATAATGGCAAATTTATTTATGTCATCTTTGACCTTACCATGTCATAAATGGTTTGATTACATCTCCACGGACTTTCACTTGCAGTGGTGTTCCGGGAGGTGCAAGTTATGAAACCCCTTTCACAACTCATCAGACATTCGCTAAACATGTAACTCAAATATTCCTTTGTGCAATCAAATTGCAGAAGCATAATTTTCTTGTTACAATAACTTCTACTTCATTTTTGAGAACCTTTCGAATGATTTCAAAAGATCCAGACTTACGTCTCATCAAGTAAATATCCATATATCTACTTGAGTCATTTCTGCAGATAAATAAATCCACCACTAACAACACTTATCGGACTACACACATCAAATGTATGATCACTAATAAGTTTGTTGTTCGTTCCTTATGGCCTGTGAACGGTATTTTAGTCACTTCACTTTTCGGAGGAAAGTTGCAAGTGTCAGATGATTCAAAATCAAAAAGACTTCAAAATCCATCATAATGGAATTTTCCATGCGGGTTTCTCCAATGTGACCAAATGTAGTGCCACACTTGTGTGGTATTCTTTTAGTCTTGCGACATTTAGCGTCAGTGTTATGGATGTATCATATTACCCTCAATATTCATAACATACGTCCCATCGATGATGGAAGTATGGCCCTTATGTTATTCATAATACTTAACAACAATTGTTGTTTTTATGAACAACTCTTTTGCAACAAACATTGTGCAATGGGATAGAGTGTATGAAACTCTAAAATGAATTATGAAAGTAAACCCAGAGGTATTGTATTATTATCAATATTCATAACACACATCTCATTCATAATGAAAGTATGGCCCTTGTGTTATTCATAACATCGAACATAAAAAGTTCTCTTATGAACAACCTTCTTGCAAGATGCCTTATGCAATGGGATAGAGTTTGTAAAACTCTAAATGAATTATGAAAATAAATACAGACGGCAATACACCGATGGAAGGTATAGTAACATTCACTATGTTCCCTGTGTATACCTTAACCTCATTTCTAGCTGGTCTTTCAAGCCATAGTAGTTCTTACATCGAGTTGCAACAGAATGCAATCGAGCGGGCATTTTTGTGATGAACTCACAATACCCAAGAATTAGTGATTAACATGTTTAACCATAATTCGCAAGAACTATATCTTTGACCAGCCTTCTATACATCAAAAACTTGTATGACATTCATACATGAGCTGGATATTCCAGTCTTCTTTCCTTTTGCCTTTATACTTCTAGCAGTTTAACTTTTAGTATTTCTCCTACTCTCAGAAGAAGCACCCAACTTAAGAGTGGCATTAGCCCCGGACTTCCTAGGCGTGTAAGTCATACTAACACCCTTTGGACACTTCCTTTCTCTTTAAGTTGTTGTTTTATTCACCTTTCATTATATGACAGGCGTTCTTCTGGATCCCTTTCCCAACAGTCAAATGCATAGTAAACACTTTTACTAATACTTGCAAACAAACATTGCTTTGTTTGTATCTGAAAATAATTTTCAGTTCCATGAATATCATATAACTATCCCAACTTTCGAAGTTTGGGTTTCATGGAAGCAAACATATTCCAGTTGACCGTAACAGAATTCTAGCTTTTGGATCAAAGGACGAGAGTCACATGATCCATAGCATTAGCGGGAGGATACGGAAAGCATGCGGTAGGACAAAGTCCTTCTCGGCACTTTTGAGGACAATCCTCATATTACGGTACCAATCGTAAAGTTTTAACAAGATATTTAACAACTATTCAATTTTAACAGGGAAGGTGGAAACGCGAGCCATTATTCTACAACTATTTTGCATATAACACTAAGACAATGTTCATAATTAATTGCACTAAGAATTAAACATGTTAATTCAACAGTGCGCTCCCACTCAATTCAATATCTCTCAAAATTGATTGTGAGTGATACAAGACCCACATTTCAATTGTTCGCCATTGGTGTAACACCACTGATGACGAAAAATTTCAACCGGTAGGCCAACTTGCCAATCACATCTCTATGTGACTCTTGTTCATCTTTTGATGCGTGTGTTCCGAGCTCATGACGGTCATGCCTGAACATCAAGACAACCAAGTGATCTCGCTGCGAGGTCTCAACTCACCCGCCTCACACTTCTCTAATCGTTCGTACCCGTGTGACACGGTGCACCCCGAAAAGATAGGCGCCGTGACGGTGCTACACTTGGGAGAACACTAACCACTTGGTATTTTAAGTGAGAGATCACCCTAATAAAAGCGACTACCGCGCAATCAAGAAGGGTGCATCATAAGGGATAAACATCTCAGGCAATTCATAATAGCATGATATGGTATAGCCCTTTCTGACGGAGAAGTCTTTCATTTCTTCGTCTTCGGCATTCGCGTCGGTGTTCACCTTCGCGAAGATTGCCACCACCTTATCGATGCACCAGATAATATTGCTATCTCTATAGCTAACAAAATAATGCATTACAACAAGGTTGACACGCAGGTCATTAAAGTGCAATCATATGGCTCCAACCATCATGCCGAATCATGACACGCAGGTCATGTTAATCAAATTACATCATATAGTCATCTCATACATAATCGAATTAGTATGAGCACTGCTATACCACATCATATGCACATCCTGCAAAACCAAGTTAGACACCTCTAATCGGTTTATGCAAAATTTTATTTTACGTGGCTTCTAAGGTTTTGACTTAAACCGCAGCTACCAACGTTTTATCATCAAGTATGATTATTCAAGTTGCTAGATTAACATCTCGGGGTGTATGAAACACGAGATAATTAAATCTCGAGCCCCATACTAAACTTCGTCATACGCATGACCCCCGTGCAGATAATATCTGCAATGCCCTTTCATCTGCGAATTTCATCTTTCTTTTGACTACGGCAGAACCCAAAGAACTGATAGCACTTCCATGATCAATCAGGATCACGGATTGCCAGAACTTTGTCAAATTCCACCATGCTGTCTCGAGATTGAGCAAACGCAAATTCTAGGGAAGCAACAAGAGCGTCGGGTAACAGATTTCATCTGTCACCCGCATAAATAATTTTCAGCAATAGATCTCATCTACTACCTAATTATATTATGCAATACCCATACATCTCCATGTATTCTAGATCGAAACCTGCATCTACGCATAGCACGGCTCTTGATGCCACTGAAGGGGAACGTGACAGAAAACAAAAATTTTCCGACCTACGCACCAGCCCAGGACCACTATGGAGACTGCATACATGGTTTGATCTTTTTCGTTACCGACTCGTAGCGCAGCGGGAAGTAGAGTCGATGACGATCGGCGGTGCAGATCCCCGCAGCTAGGATTTACAACCTCCCAACCGCGAGGATGTATACCCTCATCTGCTCCTCAGACAACCCTCCGGGAGGCGGTCGAACAGCCCCCCGAACGGTGTCGCGGACAGCCCTTCGGGAGGACCTTCGAAACTCGAACGGTCACTCGGACAGCCCTTCGGGAGGACCTTCGAAACTCGGACGGTCACACGGACAGCCCTTCGGGAGGCACTCACGAACTAAGACCGAAACTACGATCTCTCTACAGAGTTGCACACATACGGTGTCATCTATCCGGCAGGGCTTCGCCGTCCAGAACTAGTTCCTGCCGGAACCCAGACAGCCTTACGGCTCTACGAAACTCTTTTCGTGGGAGGGAGAGAAGAAGCCAGATAATGCATGGCATGTGTATGAGAGCAAGGGATGAGTGTGGAGGGCTGCCCCTCCACCTCTATTTATAGGAAATCCCAAGGGGGTAGGGTAGTTTCACAAAAAACCCAAAATGCACATGAATGAAGTCCTTCCACAAGGACCTAGGAGTGAAACCAAGGAACTAGAGGGTCCCCAAGGGGGGGATACCCCATGTGGCCGGCCACACCCCCATGAGGGGCCCCAAAAATGGCTCCTATCCATCCATGTCATCCCCAAGATCTTTTGGAGCAAAGCCCCAAAAGGTGGCTTTCCATAAAGTAACCATAAAGCTGATTTTCACTATTCACGACGACATTTTTCAGCGTCTGATCGAACTGAAAATATTTATGTGGGCTAAGAACATTTCCAGTACCCACTAAAATGATTTTCAACGCGTTCCGAAACAATTCCGGTTTTAGTGATTTTCATCTGCGAAACGCATCTGAAGTGGCTCCGGCAGCTCCGGAACATTTCCGGTTTTTATCTCAGAAAATTCCAAAAAGCTTCCAGAATGATTCTGGCATCCTCCAAGAATTATCAGGCATGTGCCGAAACCAATTTGACTTAATGGTGTATCCCGAAACAACTTTTCGGTATCATCGAAACTTATCCGATGACCTCTCTCTGCGGTACGATTTCGCTGTCCGAAACTTTTCGGTGTCCGAAACTTTTTCGGTGATTTTCTCTCAGACTCCCTGTCTAGTATTCAGCAGATAGATGACCCTTAAGCGTGTGACCCTATAGGTTCGGTGAAGTATAGACATGACCCGGAACCCCTTCCGATCAATGATCAACATCGGAGCCGTGGACACCCATATTGACCCCTATACCCACACGAATAAATATTCGAGTGAACCTCCAGTTGCCGTGTGCTATTCCTGTTGCTTCGCGATATGTTACAAATACCCGAGGTGAGACATGTTGGCATTCCCGTGGATCAACAACTTGTCCACTATGCTAGTTACCTCGTTACCGGTATTGTTCTCTTTTCTCGTTATCGTGTTCCGGCATCCCCGTGATCAAATCACAAAATGTCTGGCCAGACGATGATGGATACCGTAACACCGAGAGGGCCCAGAGATATCTCTCCATCGTTGGAGGAGCAAATCCCAATCTTGAGCTATCAAGTTACTTGACACACTTTTCCATGAACCCGTAAGCCGCCGTAATAGCCACCCATTTACGGATGACGTTTAACAAACCCCAAAGTTCATGAAGCAAGCATGAAGAAACTCGATACTCTCATGGTCTAAGGAATCATGCAAACGTTAACCATCTCTATGTTATGTACCAATAAACTTGTGACGAATGTATCTCATAGCATAACATCAATTCGGGTCGATTCAACACAAATGTCCTTCCTGACATTGTGCCCTCAAAGTTGCTTGGCATAGACATGCCCATGATTGGGAAAACATAATCATCATGCAACACTTGAGCTAGTCTTAGAGGCATGACTAGGAATACATTTTATCGTTTATTATTCCACACGTGCATATGGGTTCTCCCCAGAGCCTTTATGGATATACGGGCTCGGGAACCACAGCAGTTATAGCATGGAACATAAACATAATTATGAACAGGGAGATAATCAATAACATTTATTATTTCCTCTAGGGCATATCTCCTACAAGTTTTGTATGGGCCCGACAACTTTGCTCTACGGCTGCCGACCTGCGCTAGACACGTCGTTGCTTTGTTGAGCCGAGCTCAACTTCTTCGGATCATCATCTCGGCAAGACGAACAAGAGTTCGGCATCGCGAAGGATAAATAATCACCAACATCGCCGCCCCACGGATTACACGCAGCGGGCACACCGGCATCGCCGCACGGTCACTTCATCACGTCAGCATTGACCAGGTCACGAGTTACGACCTGCATCGGCATGGCCGCACCGTTGCTTCATCGAGCCGATGTCCATCACGCCGAACTACTTCAACACCTCGGCTGACATGGCAGCTGCAACGTCTCCTTACCGACCTGCTCCGTCTCCTCGTCTGGACCGGGGGCTTTGCCATCAACCTACTCCGGAGACTTCGGCGTCGTCAACCGACCAGCTTCGTCACGTTAGCTGGACCGGGGGCTTTGCCTCGGCGAGTCAACCTTTACCAGCATCGCCATGCCGTCGCTTCACCGCCCATCAGGCAATGGGTATGCGGATCGAGTCCCAATTTTGGGAGTCACTTTTCTTCGGACTGCTACACAAATAAACCAGGTGTTGTTAATCCTAGCAAATTTTTGCTTGTTTGGGTTTATTTTTCCCAAGGAATTATTACTCTGGTTTGTCCCATCATCTGCACATAGGTCTATTAAATGGTGGCTGCATTAACGACGGTCGCGTGGTGGTTCGGTCAGTTTCCGTACATAGTTCGGCGAACGCCGCATCCGGAACTTGGACCGACTTGTGAATTCAGGCTTTGTCACGCCTTTAACGCATCACGCCGATGCCCTGCATGGACATTGACTTCGGCGCCAGGCCACATATCTTTAAATAGATTATTTTGCATAAATTAATTACGCGAGGATTTTTTTATATATTTATATTATTATTGTTGGCTTGCACTATTTTACATGTGCAGGTAATGGACTTCGACTGCGTCACGTGGTCTCTTCAGCAACCCGACGCCGTTGTCCCAATCGGCATAAATCGACTCGTGTGATCACCTTGTTGGTCATGTTGCCATACCGACGTGTTCGGTTGCCTCGGGGGCTTCGGCATTGCCGAGAGAGCTCTACCTCATCGAGTGTAAATGATCCGGGTCGGGCAGTGTTGTCACCTCGGCTAGACGGGGGGCTTCGTCAACACTTCATTAACTCACGCTGGGGACTTTGACGTCACTCTGCCGGCCTGCATTGGCCGTGCTATGTCACCACTTCGGAGTGCCGAGCTCTTCGCTCCGCCACCTCGATCGGGACCGGCTTGGGGAATGGAACCTTGTCCCACATCAAGCTCAGACCGCGTCATCAAATGCCGAACACATTAACCAGCTAAGTCGCTTTCATGC
Organism: Triticum aestivum; assembly: GCF_018294505.1. Lineage (NCBI taxonomy): Eukaryota > Viridiplantae > Streptophyta > Magnoliopsida > Poales > Poaceae > Triticum > Triticum aestivum. The sequence continues at coordinate 19,672,801 of NC_057796.1, forward strand.
TCAAAAACTTTGAGTTTTAAATTTTGTTCGGTTCGACCAAGCATTATATTTTTTTGGCAAAAAGTTTATGAAAAACTTCCTTGTCAAAACTTTGTTTATGACACACAAATTCAAATACCCCGTCTACTTGGGGGCTTCCTTTATGAAGCTTTTCCTTTTGCATATGATTATACTTGTATGGCTTCGTTCCTTGTTCTTGTATTACGCTACAATATGCACCATGTTGACTTAAGTGTTCCGCAAGCTGGGTTGCCTTGCTCCTGTGTTTACCCCTACGTTCACGATTGTTCGGCTAGGGAGTAAAGGGAGCACCTCCGTGATTGTCACGATCAGGTCATCCGAGCTCGGGCCTCAGACTGGGTGAAGCCAAAAGCTAGCGCTCTTATCGTTTTCAATAATCATTGGCACACAACGAAACTCATGAGTACAAAAAAATCTATTGCACAAGTCTCATAATAACAATGAGCAACCGAACAAAGGTATCGGTGGGGGTACTATTTTCTTCGAAGATGCGTCTTATACTTCGTCAGTAATATAGCATATGTTCCCTGAGCGCGCTTTGTCTGTTACAGCCTTTTGGCCTGATTCCTGGTTATCGGAAATACCGTCGATATTCTCGACAGGTGGAGTACATAACACTTTTCGGCCCTTGACCGAAGAGGGACAAGCCGAGGGTCGGTTAAGACACGTTTAAAGTTCGGGTGAACAGAGATATGATATAAGTACTTCGGTACATACAATCATAAAATTCTTGTACCCAAGTCACTTGGGGGCTCTTAAATTTATGTGAGCTGTTTTATAATAAGTGTTCTTCTTCTTAGTCATTGCAAAGTCTTTTTCTATCACTCCTTTTTTCGACGCGAGTGTGTGGCCAATAGCCGGGGAGCCTAATTTCTCTCTCAAAGCCGCTAGAGTTTAGTTTGCTAAACTAGCCTAACGAGAAGTACTCCGCCTTCGGGATAGGAGGTTGAAGCCGTGGGCTAACCCGCTTTAAGTCTTCAGATAGGATGTGTTATGTTCAAGCACGACAGAAGCACAATTTTTTTCTCTAAGACCAATTTTCGGATTGGCACCGAACACTTGATCTAGTTCGGACGTCAAGTTTTTACTGAAGTTTTTTGGTTTTCAAAGCCTATGGCAGTTTTAAACTATTTGTGTCTTTCCAGCATAAGTCTCGCAGTGCAACGCCGGACACCTTTAGAGGTTCGGCAAAAACATTCTCGGTTATCGCTATATATGCATCGTTTCGAATTGTGTCTTCGGTCAATAGTTGGGTTGCGTGGCTCCTGCGCTTGCCTCCTACATTCCACTTTGTTCAGCAAGGTGTGCAAAGGGAGAACCACTGCGATTGTGCTTCCAGCTAGCATGGTTAAAGCACCTCAGTGGAGAAAGCCGAAAACTGACTGTCACAATAAGCGCAAACTGGTCAGCGATCCGATGACTGTGTTAAACTATAAGATCGATAGAGGTCACCCCATGTTAAATGACGGGCCGTTCATAACATTGGCCGAAGTGTTTATGGCTTGACCTCGACTATCGCCGAACACTAACCGGGGGCTAGTAAATGGCCTTCCAACTTTAAACTCCTATGACTAAGTGAAAGTTATAAAGCCCGCATATCTGATTGCCTCATTTCCGCTAACACAACCGCCTCCGGGCACCGAGACGTCGGCTAAGGGTTGTCTTGTTATTGCAAAAACACCCTGCGTAGCATCTATAAGGGGGCGGAAGCCGACGATGGGCCACTTTCAGCCGATAAACGGTCGCAACGGAGTCAGAATAAAAATATCATCGGCGTTTGTATTTAATATACGAAGGCTGCCTTCCGCAATCATCGTTATAAAGCCATAAATATGCATCAATTTGACTTAAGATTTTGGCCAAGCTGGGTTGCCTGGCTCCTGTGCTTACCCCTGCGTTCTCGATTGTTCGGCTAGGTGGTAAAGGGAGCACCTCTGCGATTGTTACTACCGGGTCATCCGAGTAAGTACCTCAGACTGGGTGAAGCCGAAAGCTAGCAATCTTAAAGGATCACATTGGTCGGCAACGACGGAAATGAAAATTTTGGTTCATTAATACCATAGAGTTCGGGAACTTTCCCCGAACTAAATCCTCAATATTTTCTCCCACATTGATCAGAGGTGAGGTTTCATGATCATGATAAGCATGACGACCCAAAGAAAGGAAACCGATAGCGGGACTATTTTCTTTGGAAGATGTTTCTTACGTTAAAACATAATATAACATATCTCTCCGTGTACCTTTGTTTATAAAACCGTATGGCCGGATTGCCTTATTTTCCATAAATTTTTGCCCTTATAACGGCTTTATAAAGTAGGAAAACACTCCTCGGCTACTGGCCGAAGAGGTTGAAGCCGATGGTCGGTCAACAAAGTTTTGTACAATGCGGATCCGAGCATTAATGATGTAAAGTACTTGGATACATATAATCATTACACATCCTTTGTGATTTTACTCTGGATATCGATCCTTAATTCGGCCACCCGTGCCCACATTAAGGCTCGGGGGCTACTGGGCTTCGTGCTTATCATTTACAAATATTAAAGGGCTACATCGATCCCCTGATCTAGTGTTGCCACCCGACCAGTGCCTCGGGGGCTAATGCATTGCCTATTCAATGCAGAAAATTCAAAGTGCTCAGTGTTCGGCTTGACCGAACTATGTGCAAATGAGTCTTCGGACAACACTAGATACTATCTGGACCTATCCGGCATCAAGCTATTATATTACAACGACTTCTCAAGACCCTCTCTCAAGGGCCCGTTCGCCGATCACTATTATCTCTAATATATTACACTGCGTTTCTATTCCTACGTATGCTGCCGAGCTAGGAGTTGATCCTCAAGCCGATTTCGCGCATCGACCTGAGTCTTAGGGGCTACTAGGATCAGCGGTTTCATGTTTTCCTTCAGGTGCATCTCGGGTTTTAGACCGACACACACCTTGAGGGCTACTAGTTATACATATTGACAGCAAATAAATTTACACGCATCGGAAATAAAATCCATAAACAATCAGCCCAAGCCCGAGGTGGTGCATCACCTCGGAAGCAGTCCGGCATAAAGCTCGGATGCAACTGGCTGGCTCTATAGAGGGCATTTCCGGCATTAAGCTTGGCTAACCTCCTTTAAAATTCTTCAAGCCAAGGTGATCTATGACACCTCGGGCACGGTCCGGCGTTGGAGCTCGGATACAGTCCAGCGTTGGTGCTCGGCTGCAAAAGATACCTCGAATGCAGTCTGGTGTTGGAGCTCGGATGCAAGAGGACGCCGCCGCCCGGGAACAACTTCAAACCCGAGGTGGGCGTAAAAATAACAAGGCATTGATAAAAGCCGTAACTTAAAGGGCATCCTCGGATACCCGACATGTAAGCTCTTCGGATTTACTTCGGCAATCCTCAAGATCGAAGATAAGAAGATTTGTTGAACCGGTTTTCAAGACCGATGACTAAAGATGAAGAACAGTTCGGAAGAATCGAGGAGCGTCCCCAACTTGAAGACCGGTTCAGGGGGCTACTGACGGTGTCCTGGACTAGGGGGTACTCACCACGTCGTCCCCCAATCGGGTGGATCGGGCCGAGGACCCCCGTGGCGGTTCACTCATGCGCCACTTCGGGCAGCCCATGCCGCATACAAGGAGGTTTCCACAAGACTTGGCGCACAAGCCGAGGACTCTCCTAAAACCCTAGGCCTCCGGTGTGTTATATAAATCGAGGCCAGGCTAGACAATAGATCAGCTAATATTCATTACTACAATCTCGTGGTAGATACATGTACTCTGTACTACACCCCATATGAATACAATCAAAAGCAGCATGTATGGTATTATCTCTTTGAGAGAGCCCGAAGCTGGGTAAAATCCCGTGTCCATGTTACCATCGCTCCAAGACGCCTAGCTTAGGACCCCTACTATGAGATACGCCGGATATTGAACCGACAGTGGTGTAGGACGCCAGATCTGGCGGAGGCTCGCGTGAAAGCTAGGTGCACACCCTGGCATCCGCCATGAGCGCGGGGCAGCTCAGGCAGGAGGAGTGGCGCTGACGGTGGTCTAGGCGGAGGTAGCGCGGCTCGAGGGCTTCCCTCCTGTCTGGATATGTGCCTTTTGTGGGAGCGACGACTCGCTTGCCATAGCCACTGCTAGAGGATGGAGGGCTCGCCGCCCCGTGAAGAGTGGCTGGTGGTGGGATGGATGTGTGTTTCTGGTGGAGGTGGATGGCAGAGTCTGGTGGTGCCACACCCGTCGGCCAGGCTCGAAGCACCGTGGAGGTGGAGGAGCTATGCTTGGTTATGAGGGCGCGGTGCCTGGCGGTTCTGTTCTGGTGGCACTGGCCAGTGCTACTTCTTGAGCTTGCGTTGGTTTTTCCCTTGAAGAAGAAAGGGTGATGCAGCAAAGTAGAGATAAGTATTTCCCTCAGTTTGAGAATCAAGGTATCAATCCAGTAGGAGACAACACACAAATCACCGAATACCTGCACAAACAATCAAACAACTTGCACCCAATGCGATAAAGGGGTTGTCAATCACTTCACAGTTACTTGCATAAGTGAGATATGATAGAGATAGATAAACGATAAGGTAAATATTTTTGGTATTTTTGGTTTATAGATCGGAAAGTAAAAGATTGTAAAATAGTAGATCGGAAACTTATATGATGGAAATAGACCCGGGGGCCATAGGTTTCACTAGAGGCTTCTCTCAAGATAGTAAATAATACAGTGGGTATTACTGCCAAGCAATTGATCGAAAAGCGCAAAGTTATGACGATATCTAAGGCAATGATCATGAATATAGGCATCATGTCCGTGTCAAGTAGACCGAAACGATTTTGCATCTACTAGTATTACTCCACAAATCGACCGCTATCCAGCATGCATCTAGAGTATTAAGTTCATAAAGAACGGAGTAACGCATTAAGCAAGATGACATGATGTAGATGAATTAACTCAAGCAATATGATCCTCGATGGCAACAATACAATACATGCCTTGCTGCCCCTACTGTCACTGGGAAAGGACACCACAAGATTGAACCCAAAGCTAAGCACTTCTCCCATTGCAAGAAAAACCAATGTAGTCGGCCAAACCAAACCGATAGTTCGAAGAGAATTACAAAGATATCAAATCATGCATAAAAGAATTCAGAGAAGATTCAAATAATATTCATAGATAAGTTGATCATAAATCCACAATTTATCGGATCTCGGCAAACACACCGCAAAAAGTATTACATTGAATAGATTTCCAAGAACATCGAGGAGAATATGGTATTGAGAATCAAATAGAGAGAAGAAGCCATCTAACTACTGGCTATGGAACCGTAGGTCTATGGTAAACCACTCACGCTTCATCAGAAGGGCAATAGGGTTGATGTAGAAGCCCTCTGTGATCGAATCCCCCTCCGGCAGGGCGCCGGAAAAGGTCCCTAGATGAGATCTCATGGGTACAGAAGGTTGCAGCGGTGGAAAAGTGTTTTCGTGGATGGCTCTGGTGGTTTGCGGATATATGGTAATATATAGGCGAAAGAAATATGTCAGGAGGTGCACGGGGGGCCCACTGAAGGAAATATGCCCTAGAGGCAATAATAAAGTTGTTATTTATATTTCCTTATATCATGATAAATGTTTATTATTCATGCTAGAGTTGTATTAACCGGAAACTTGACACATGTGTGGATACATAGACAAAACACAATGGCCCTAGTAAGCCTCTACTAGACTAGCTCGTTAATCAAAGATGGTTAAGTTTCCTAACCATAGACATGTGTTGTCATTTGATGAACGGGATCACATCGACAAGACCCATCCGTTAACTTAGCATAATGACCATTAAGTTTAATTGCTATTGCTTTCTTCATGACTTACACATACTAGTCGACGACCTGTGCGATGCACGGGTTAGTCTATCTAATATATTTTACCATGAAAAATTGAATTCAATTAGCCACTTAATTTGATTACAACAAATATATGTAATTCTACTACAATATAAAGAAATTAATTTTATAAGAGCTAAATAAATTATTTGGTAATTGGCACAAAAAATGCTTAACTATTAGATGGAGTTTACGAACTCAATTGATATTTCATAAAGGACTTAATATTGGATCAATATGATATATACATTTTATTGATTGATAAATATCTTAAAACTAATGTCCATGACTGGTAATAATGATATTGAAATGTTGAGGCTTATGTACTAAAATCAGCTGATGATATCAGATCGTAAGAATGAACCTTTTCTAATTATAGTTTTGTAGTACAACATGTATGCTGCAGACCAAGAGATTAATGGAGAGCTCTTTATTCCCTGCATCATATACTCACGGTGATGTACAGAAACAAAGGAGTCATGTTTCACATATGCACTTTGTAGAGGAATCATCCTCCTCGACAGATTCTTCGAGGCTTTGACCTATGTCTCTCTCACCGTAAGAATATCCAAAAATATGTATTAGAACTTGTGTCTCAGCAAAAGAGTAAAATGAATACTGAAAATGGTTTGTCAATTAAGTTATTGGTCCAATTTAGAATTATGCAATTCAGATCAATCTGGATAGTTTGTGCATACGTTTTGTAATACAGGGACAGGTATTAAACATTCCGTCCAACATAAAAGGTAATAACATGTTATAGATAATTTAAACGTATAAACCATATACAAATAATAGGTATGAAAGAAAAGAGAGACACAATATAGTGGGTGGAAAACATAGATAGAGGAGATTTCGAGTAGTGCCATGACCATCTCGTATTAACTTTGCTCCTATAGTCGCCTTCAGAAATAGATTAATTAAAGTTCTTGTGCTATGTTTAATCTAACATCAATAGAAAAGATAAAATAAAATAAACTATACAAAAAACCGACTGATTTTGGTAGAAAATCCGTCGGGTTGACAGCCGTTTGATTACCCCATTGATGGACGGCGGATCAAGCCCCTCCCAGCGTTTCTGTCCCTCGCCTTTCTCGGCAGCAACGTCGCCTTCCAGCAGCCACTGCGGCAAAGCTCAATTCCCGCGGGTCATAGCCACCGTCGTCGCCGTACGCTGCACTGCAGCTCCCGTCGCCGGTGAGGTCCGCTGCACTACAGCTCCCGCCGCCGGTGAGGCCTGCCGGATGCAGCACAATGCGTTGCACTGCAGCTCTGCCACACCAGCGATGTGCTGCACTGTAGCTCCCGCCGCCGGTGAGGTCCACCGGTCGCAGCACAACGTGTCGCAATGCAGCTCCGCCGCGCCGATAAGGTCCGCTGCACTGCAGCTTCCCGTCGCTGGTGAGGTCCACCGGTCGCAGCACGACGCGCTGCACTGCAGCTCCGCCGTGCGCCGGCGATGAGACGGACGCAGCACCATGAACGCTGCACTGCAGCTCCGCCGCCGGCGAGGTCCGCCACCGAGTACAACATCACATGTTGCACTGCAGCTCCGCCACGCTCGTTGCGCCGTGCTGCGCTGCAACTCCCTCGCTCGCGGAGATCTGCAGAGGATGCAGCACCACGCGTGTTGCGTGGAAGCATCCCCGCCGCCGGCGAGATTCACGGGCACAACGCTACTTCCTCCACAGCACCGGCCACGCTGCACCGATATGCTTGGCAACACCAACACATCAACAGCTCGATGATGCTCGGCAACTCCTACGGCAACAACGGCCGACACGGGGACGGAGCGCCAGCCCACCACCGGCGATGACAAGAGTAGTTTTGGAGTGGAGCATGGAGCTTGGGCAGCAGCATTTGGATTGTCCATGGGTCGCGGTGGTCAACAAAGAGAAATAGGAAGAGGCGAGAGGTGGAAGACGAAAGGGGATCGACCCAAAGGGAAAATGAGTGGCTCGTGACGTGCCTAGGAGATGAGGAGATAAGGCCCGTCGGTGTCTGCCCAACAGGGACACGTGGCGAGCGTGGGGGGCGGTTTACGCGAGCGATTTTATCAGTCGGTTGGAAGGAAGCGTTTTCTAATATTTTTTTGATACTCAGCATAAACTTCATATATCTACGGTGAACAAAACCATAAATAGCCGGGAATACATTTGGGAGTTTATCTTCTAACGTCAAGAGAAATTTATGTATATTACAAAATAACATTTTAGTACAAAAGGACATTAGAAAGATACAGCTCAATTTATATTGTGACTGTTGCTTCATAAAACACCATTTGCAATCATGGAAAACTTAGAGCCCTCTTTCGCATCAGACCATTAAAAAAATTAAATGAATAACATAAAAGTAGTTGTAGATTGTCATTTAAAATTCAAAATACTCAGAATGCTCAGATTCACACGGTCGCGCCAAAGTACACTCAAATGCAGTTATAACAAAGCTTTGATTTACAATGATTTTTGTGCTGCTCGCTTGACATATAATTTCCTTGATATATCTAGCCAACAAATGTTTCTTTTATAATAGCAAACTCATTGTACATGTTTCAGCCATGTAAATAATAATTTAATACATATTATTTTTGCTGCACAGTTTGTATTCAAGATTTGAAGTAATAATACCTGATCAATGAACTCTTGTTAGTCCAGTTACATCATTATGATGTGCACTCACAACAAATCTAGCTCAAAAATCTTTGCATGTAACATCAAGGTTCTGAACAGATATTAGAGATAGTTATATGAGTACAGATCATCTCATATAAATAAAAAAAATAAGAAATCAATCCTCTCATGAATTATTTATATATGTGAAGACAGAGCTAAACTACTAAAATCAAATCCTCTGTATTAGAATCTAACATTGGCTACAGATATTGAGCATTTTTTTTAAATCATCAAAGAGGGCATCAAATTTTCATGACACAGAGACCTTCCAATTGCAGAAAGAGAACTAATAACTCAGAGTGCAATACCTGCCAAGCTTCCTATGCTCAGCACTTTGTTGTGACATCCCCAGATTGGTCTGGCCTATTAGTGCAGAAAAACCAAGTCAGACTTGGGGATTAATTAAGTGCTAACCTGCGCTGAATTATCCCCATTGATGGCCATAAGAGCTCAGCTCCAGGTATATCTCGTCATGAAGGGCATGTTCATCGCGTATGTATGGCAAGGTTGAACATGCTAAATATTCTCTCGTGATTTTGAACTGAAGTTTCTCTAGTGATTTTGAGCTGAAGCTTCTCTCGCGGTTCATATTCATCCTCCATTGTCGCCTGCCTAGTTTCCTTCCTTCTCCATATACTCCAATCTGTCACGGATGTCACGGTCTGACCTGAGAATTTGTGAACAGCAAGGGAGCGTGCTTGAGCGGCTGGACACCAAGAGAAAGAAGAGGCGTCAGCGATGCAGTTCACCAGAAGATGCGGCAGTGGATGATATCGCCATGGCCGTGGATGGGATAGTGACACGACGGAGAACTGCAGGCACGCCATAGATGGGAAGAGGCAGCCATGGATGAGATCGTGGTAGGATCTCATTTTCGATCGTGGGACGATCTTGTTTCCGTGACCCTCAAAAGTTGCATGGAATTTTGCCTTAGCTTCCGAGTAATAACTAAAATTGGCGGCTACGTGTACCTCTAGGACTGCTTGATTAGTGCAAGCAGCAGAACGTGTGTCTCCTGGACTCCTCCAAGTCGTACAAACTACAAAACACGCCATAATCAATCCATCTTTCAATGATGTCATTGCTTTCCTTTTGTCTACTATTATTAATCCTTAATATTGGCCGTTCCTTTTCTTCTGTCTTTTAATCGTTAATCCTAAATATTGGCCGTTCCTTTTCTTCTGTCTTTTAATCGTTAATCCTGGCTGTTTCTTTTCTTCTGTTTTAATAAGTAGTATATAATAGATAGAAGATAGATCCAAGGGGAAACAAATAAAGTAAGAGCTCATAATTTAAAAATTCGACGCTAGCATCGGCCAGTGACCTGCACCTTCCTGTAACTAATCCTTGTAATCACCATTCTTTTATGAGCTTGTGGCCACATCCAAGCCCCATCGACCATCGTCCGCATGGTAGCCAATCGAGGGCATTGACGATGGAAGTGGAGGTGGCATATTTTAATATCTAGGGAAAATGGTTACCCAGTCAATTATTAAGTTGTGGCCTTCAAATAGGGCTCTAGCGACTCATGTAGAAGGCACTTTACAATACGGACTGTATTCAGTACACACAATACGGATGTAAACATAAGTGGGAGTAACTCACCTCATATAAGATAATCTAACCAAAATCGACAATTGAAGATCCCACGCCTCACATTCTTGACAACCGTTTTCTGCCTTTAACACAAAACATGGGAAACATCTCAAAGGATTACTGTGATTGAAACAGCTGGGGAGAGAAACAAACTTATGATAGAAACCATTGCTTTCAGACATTTACAGTGTAAGTACAGAATGAGGTGAACATTGAACCTTTGTATAGACACACCAATCCGGTTTATAGATTAATAATGAACGTATTACTAAAATTGATGGCATCTATTTACTATATAGAATGATAGGTGGGAACACTAGGGGGTGTTTGGTTCAGGGACTTTTTATCCCAGAGACTAGAAAAAGTCCCTAGGAACCAAACGGGAGGGACTTTTTCTACAGGGACTAGAAAAAGACTCTACTAGAGAGTCTTTTTTGATTAGTCCCTGGGACTAGAAAAAGTCCTAGGACTTCTGAACCGAACACCCCCTAAGCTTGCTTGCAGACAACATGATTCTGCTACAGAACTCATAGAATATTTCAATGATGGAACAACACAAATTCTTAAATTGGGGTGCAGAATTTGTCCTCCAATGGATTCAATAGGACACCACCCCCTCTACTGTGCTAATCGATGTGAGATTGATTTATTGATTTGCGCAGGGATTTTAGATTTGATCGTCGCCGACGACAGCCGCCACACTGTTTTTCTTTGATCTGCTGTTGGACACCACCTCCTCTGCTGCACTAATCGACGTGAGATTGATTTTCCCTGGGATGTTGGATTGAATCATGGAAGCTGAGATTGATTTACTGATTTTCCATTGGTTGGACCATGGAAGCAGTAGAGACTCAAATGCTGGAGAAGAAGATGACAGGGGAGAAGACAGATTAGATCGTGGTAGTTTGTACGTGTGCGATATATATGTTAGATCAGACTGGCAATTAGGGCATGAAGTCATGGGAGGAGAGAGGGGCATACACGTGTGTATCATGATTTGTTAACTGATTTCATGACCAAGCGGCTGATTCAAGATTGATTAATCCAGGCCATTAAAACATGGATGGACAGTCATGGGAGAGAGTTGCTTTAAAAATACGTGAGCTTCCTCATAGGATAGATACATGAAATGTGAGAGACAGGGAGAGTTTTTCATGGCAGAGAGATAGGTGAGTTTTTTTCTATCAGTCAATCTACACCGTAATAACTCGGCCCCACCAGATTAACGGTTCCTAATTACTGATTAATGTGGGAATTTCTAGGGAGTCAGGAATTAGTATAGGTAGGTATAGAGGTATAGATATAGATAGATAGATAGATTCCTTTGACTATGCGATTATGCAACTCCCGAATACCGGAGGAACACCTTGTGTGCTAACAAACGTCACAACGTAACTGTGTGATTATAAAGATGCTCTACAGGTGTCTCCGAAGGTGTTTGTTAGGTTGGCATAGATCGAGATTACGATTTGTCACTCCGAGTATCAGAGAGGTATCTCTGGGCCCTCTCAGTAATGCACATCACTATAAGCCTTGCAAGCAATGTGACTAATGAGTTAGTTATGGGATGATGCATTACGGAACAAGTAAAGAGACTTGCCGGTAACGAGATTGAACTAGGTATGATTATACCGACAATCAAATCTCGGGCAAGTAACATACTGATGACAAAGGGAATGACGTATGTTGTTATGCGGTTTGACCGATAAAGATCTTCGTAGAATATGTAGGAACCAATATGAGCATCCAGGTTCCGCTATTGGTTATTGACCAGAGATGTGTCTCGGTCATGTCTACATAGTTCTCAAACCCGTAGGGTCCGCACGCTTAACGTTCGATGACGATTTGTATTATGAGGTATGTGATTTGATGACCGAAGTTTGTTCGGAGTCCCGGATGAGATCACGGACATGACGAGGAGTCTCGAAATGGTCGAGAGGTAAAGATTGATATATTGTAAGGTTATATGGGGACATTGGAATGGTTCCGATGAGGTTCGGGGATTTATCGGAGTACCGGGAGGCTATCGGAACCCCCCGGGAAAGTTATTGGGCCTAACACTAGTAGGAAACTGTGCTTTGGTCACAGGGCAATATTCAAATTAGTCCCGGTTCAGTCACGAACTAGGACTAATGTGAGCATTGGTCCCGGTTTGTGCGGCCAGGGGCCTGCCGGGCCTCGTGGGGGCATTGGTCCCGGTTCGTTCGGACCCTTTGGTCCCGGTTGGTGGCACAAACCGGGACCAATGGGCTACGCTCCTGGCCCACCACCCTTTAGTCCCGGTTCATACCACAAACCGGGACTAAAGGGCTGGTCCTAGTTGCGGCCAGTGTTTAGTCCCACCTCGACAACCGAAGGGCGCTCACACCAGTTTATAAGCCCGTCCCTCTCTGCCTTGTTGATCTCCTCTTAAAGTGAAAATAGATGCCCTTATACAGGGAATTTGACCTAAATTCACAGTAAATTTCATAGAAATTTATTATGAATTTAGGTTGAATTTCCTCTATAAGCGCATCTATGTTCATTTTTTTATAGTAAATAAAATAAATAAACCTTAATAAAATAAATAAAAATAAATAAACCTTAATAAAATAAAATAAAATAAACTATAGTAACTAAAATAAATAAACCTTAATAAATTAAATAAAAATAGCAGCAGTAAAATAAATAAAAATAGCAGTAGTAAAATAAATAAAAATAAAATAATTAAAGTAAAATACATAAGTAATTAGAAATAAAATAAATAAGTTTCTTGTTGTAAGTAGAAACAAAACAAA